>NC_084739.1:57210334-57510334 GCF_033978785.1 Entelurus aequoreus
GGTGCTACGGTACCAGGAGGTGCAAGCGTAATCGAAAAAGGGTTGAACGAGAGTTCCCGCCAGAATCCTCATGGTGCTTTTGTTGACCAGAGAGGAGATTCTATAGAGAAATCTCGTTGGTTGGTTGACCTTTTTGATTACCTTGGTTGCCATTTTATCACAGGAAAGATTAGCCTCTAGGTAGGTGACCTCATCTTTCCTGGTGATAACAATGTCACCCACTTTTATAGTGAAATCATTGACTTTCTTAAGGTTGATGTGGGACCCAAACAGGATGGATTCCGTTTTACCCAAATAGCTTGTTTCGGATAAGCGGAAGAAGATGGATGGATGGATATAGATAGCTTGTTGTCAGCGAGCCAGGTGCAAGTTCTACAGAGTTAGCACTGAGGATTTTCTCCACCTGTGACTTGTCCTTGTCTGATACCAGCAGGGCCGAGTCATCCGCAAACAAGAACAATTCACAGTCGCATGCTGATGACAAGTCGTTTATGTATATTAGGAACAGTAAAGGCCCTAATATACTGCCTTGGGGGACTCCACAGCTTACTGAGAGGGGGGGGACACGATGCCGTTCACCTCTACCACCTGTTCCCTCCCCTCCAAGTAAGATTGCATCCAGCTCGATGAGGTTTTGTCAAATCTGATTGCTCTGAGCTTATCCAACAGTATAGCGTGGTTAACGGTGTCAAAGGCCTTCTGAAGATCCAGCATGACCATGCCGCAGTATTTGCCCGCGTCCACCTCATGTTTGATGTGGTCGGTCAGATAGAGAAGGCATGTGTCAGTGGAGTGGTTAGTTCTGAAGCCGGATTGGAATTTGTACATGGGTATATTGGTGGCAAGGTAACTATCGACCTGTTCATAAACTATTTTTTCCAATACTTTTGAAATGGAACTGAGAATAGAAACAGGTCGGTAGTTGCCAGGTTCCAATTTGCTTCCTTTTTTAAGGAGGGGAGTTACTCTTGCTATCTTAAAATCTTTTGGTACTTGGCCTTGTGAAATTGAGAGGTTTATTATGTGCGAGATGATAGGGGCAATGATGGAGGCAGAGTCCCTGAGGAATCTGGAGGGGATATTGTCAAGGCCGGTGGCCTTGTTTGGGTGGAGCGCGCTCAATTTTTTAAGCACCTCATCAGCCGAGACCATTTCTAATTTGAAATCGTTGTTGGATACTCCTAGCTTTCTGTAGAAGGCTTTAATGTGTTGTACACCAAAGCGACCAGAGTGGTGGGACAGCTTGTTCACAAGAGTTGCGGCTATGCTGGTGAAAAAGCTACCTCCATTTTGTCTGTAATGAGGGAGTCACCCTCCTTGATGCTGATGTTGGTGAGTATGGTTTTAAGTTTCTGGCTGCAACCGGGAAGCTGGTTGTTGAGGATTTTCCAGAGCTCACGTGGCTTATTTGTGTTTTCCTCTATTTTGTCGCTAATGTAATTTTTTTTTAAGGATTTCGTCAGGTTGGTTGTCTTATTTCTTAATTTATTGCATTGTTTTTTGAGAGTTGAAAGGAGTGATTTGAGGTTGTTATTATTGGGTTGTTTATCTACTTCAGTTTTACACTTTTGGTATTCTGAGTATTTTCTGTCTCTGTTTTTTATGGCAGCTAATAGGTCTGGATTCATCCATGGTTCAGAGCGGGCTTTGATCCTGACTGTTCTCACGGGAGCCATGTCATTTAGTATCTTTAGGAACGCTGTTTTGAAGCGATCCCAAGCAACATCGACCAGGTTGCTCGTGAGCACAGGGGACCAGTGCCACTCATCTAATTTTAAGTTGAAATTGTCACTATAGTATTTTTTAAGGGATCTGCATTGGGCTGTTATGTGGCCATTGGCTTTGGGTTTAGCTATTTTGCGGGTGCAGAAGGTTAGATAGTGGTCGCTAAGACCACAGATCATGACCCCACTATTTTTTATTTTAGGCCGGTCTGAAGAGAGAATGAGATCTAATGTTGACTGGGTGGAATCACACACCCTTGTAGGTAGTGCTATTAGCTGGGAAAGATCTCCAGAGGGAGAACATGCAAACTCCACACAGAAAGATCCCGAGCCCGGGATTGAACTGAGGACTACTCAGGACCTTCGTATTGTGAGGCACATGCACTAACCCCTGTACCACCGTGCTGCCCTTGCACAAATTATAGTTGTCCCCCAAAAAATCAAACAATTGTAACATTTTGAAAACATCTATTCGAATAATATAAAATATAAATAATAATGTTTCGGCCAAATAGTGAATATCACCATAGTCGACGCACTTAGGGGCAGTGATGGGCAAGCTACTTGGAAAATGTAGTAAGCTAAGCTACAAGTTACTCTTCATTAAATGTAGATAAGCTAGAGAGGAAGCTATCCCCGGAGAATTGTAGCAAGCTACACTACTCGCTACACGGCAAAAGTAACTTGCTACATCAAAGCTACATTTAACGGTATTTCTATCCACGGGCCCACATGTATAATATCAATGTTAATGTACAAAACCCAAAACCAGTGAACTTGGCACGTTGTGTAAATCATAAATAAAAACAGAATACAATTACTTGCAAATCCTTTTCAACCTATATTCAATTGAATAGACTGCAAAGACAACATAATTAACGTTCGAACTGGTAAACTTTGTTATTTTTTGCAAATATTAGCTCATTTGGAATTTGATGCCTGCAACATGTTTTAAAAAAGCTGGCACAAGTGGCAAAAAAGACTGAGAAAGTTGAAGAATGCTCATCAAACACTTATTTGGAACATACCACAGGTGAACAGGCTAATTGGGAACAGGTGGGTGTCATGATTGGGTATAAAAGAAGCTTCCATGAAATGCTCAGTCATTCACAAACAAGGATAGGGCGAGGGTCACCACTTTGTGAACACATGCGTGAGAACAACATTTCTCTACGAGCTATTGCAAGGAATTTAGGGATTTCACCACCTAGGGTCTGTAATATAATCAAAAGGTTCAGAGAATCTGGAGAAATCACTGCACGTAAGTGGCAAAGCCGAAAACCAACATTGAATGCCTGTGACCTTCGATCCCTCAGGCGGTACTGCATCAAAAAGCGACATCAGTGTGTAAAGGATATCACCACATGGGCTCAGAAACACTTCAGAAAACCACTGTCAGTAACTACAGTTCATCGCTACATCTGTAAGTGCAAGTTAAAACCTCTCCTAGGCAAAGCCAAATCCATTTATCAACAACACACAGAAATGCCGCCAGCTTCATTGGGCCCTAGCTCATCTAAGATGGACTGATGCAAAGTGGAGAAGTGTTCTGTGGTCTGACGAGTCCACATTTGAAATTGTTTTTGGAAACTGTGGACGTCGTGTCCTCCGGACCAAAGAGGAAAAGAACCATCCGGACTGTTATAGGCGCAACATTCAAAAGTCAGCGTCTGTGATGGTATGGGAGTGTATTAGTGCCCAAGGCATGGGTAACTTACACATCTGTGAAGGGACCATTAATGCTGAAAGGTACATACAGGTTTTGGAGCATCATATATTGCCATACAAGCAACGTCTTTTTCATGGACGCCCCTGCTTATTTCAGCAAGACAATGCTAAGCCACATTCTGCATGTGTTACAACAGCGTGGCTTCGTAGTAAAAAAGTGCCAGTCAGTCCCAGGCCAGCCGGGAGACATAGTCTTCCCAACGTGTCCTAGGTCTTCCCCGTGGCCTTCTGCTGGTCGGACATGCCCTAAACTGCTCCCCTCACCTCCCAGGGGGTGATCAAGGGGATGGGTCAAATGCAGAGGACAAATTTCACCACACCGAGTGTGTTTGTGACAATCCTTGGTACTTTAACTTAACTTAACTAGGGAGGCGTTCGGGTGGCATACTGACCAGATTCCCGAACCACCTCATCTGGCTCCTCTCAATGTGGAGGAGCAGCGGCTTTACTTTCCCTTTACCCTATCTCTAAGGGAGAGCCCCGCCACCCGGCGGAGGAAACTAATTTTGGCCGCTTGTACCCGTGATCTTGTCCTTTCGGTCATAACCCAAAGCTCATGACCATAGGTGAGGATGGGAACGTAGATCGACCGGTAAATTGAGAGCTTTGCTTTCCGGCTCAGCTCCTTCTTCACCACAACGGATCGATAAAACAGCGTCCACATTACTGAGGATGCCGCACCGATCCGCCTGTCGATGTCACGATCCACTCTTCCCTCACTCGTGAACAAGACTCCGAGGTACTTGAACTCCTCCACTTGGGGCAAAATCTCCTCCCTAACTCGGAGATGGCTCTCCACCCTTTCCTGGGCGAGAACCACAGTACCCTCCGTCGCCTGGACAGTGAGCTGTGAGTCTCACGTTTCCCCGGATCTCCCTCTGGACACTGACTGCCTCCCTCGATCCTTGACTTCCCTCGCTTGGCTCCCCTCTACCCCTGGACTTCCTCATCTCTGTTCAACACTTAGTAACACACACACTTCAGCTAACTACACACATAGTCTTACACCACACACTCTTGTATTCTAGTTCACACTCCATTTCCTTAGTTTAGTTGTATTGTTTATTATTATTATATATATATCTATATTGTCTATATATATAATAAATATTTGTATATACTGCCCCCTGGTGTCTGAGCCGTCACCTCCCCTTTTAGTCTAAACATTACAATTACTGGCTAAATGAACTCCGCCCTTAGTCAGGTCACTTTTGTAATGTAACTTCCGCCCTTCAGTATGGATACTGGCAATGCATTGTGGGATACATAACAAAATCCGAACTCCTATATTCAAAATGAAAGAGTGTGTCTTGCGTTGTGCATTTTTTCGGTAATCAAATACAAGTGGTCACAAAAGGCTAGGTATTCTACGCTGAAGTTAAGATCCGCCTACACAAGCCAAGCGAACATGCTTACAACCGCGTGCAAAGCATGCCGAATGTTTGATTTGTTGCTTGTTTTAATGACGCAGAATCAGCAGCTTTCAGCAACACGGGGGCTTATTTTCAACTCTGCAGGATGCTTTTACTCGCTCGCTAGTGCTGTCGTCTATACCTCTGGTTCCGTTCCACCACCAAGACTTCTGGTTAATGCCGTTACTCCAACTGTCAACACACAGAAAATCTCTGAAAGCACCCAAACCTTTATTACCATCCATCCATCCATCCATTTTCTACCGCTTGTCCCTTTTGGGGTCGCGGTGGGTGCTGGAGCCTATCTCAGCTGCATTCGGATGGAAGGCGGGGTACACCCTTTTACCGTACTTCTAAAAGTGTGAATAACTTGAAGACACAGGTTAGAGACACTCTTATGTCGTTTGGCAACTTTGCTCTCTTGGTTAAATATGTAAACAATAGTGTCCAATGTGGGCAGCACGGTGGAACAGGGGATAGTGCATGTGCCTCACAATACGAAGGTCCTGAGTATTCCTGAGTTCAATCTCAGGCTCGGGATCTTTCTGTGTGGAGTTTGCATGTTCTCCCCGTGACTGCGTGGGTTCCCTCCAGGTACTCCGGCTTCCTCCCACCTCCAAAGACATGCACCTGGGGATAGGTTGATTGGCAACACTAAATGGGCCCTAGTGTGTGAATGTGAGTGTGAATGTTGTCTGTCTATCTGTGTTGGCCCTGTGATGAGGTGGCGACTTGTCCAGGGTGTACCCCGCCTTCCGCCCGAATGCAGCTTAGATAGGCTCCAGCACCCCCCGCAACCCCGAAAGGGACAAGCGGTAGAAAACGGATGGATGGATAGCGTTCAATGTGTGGCTTTTTATTGACGCATAGCACTTTGTAGAAACAAAATAATTTTAAAAACCTCAACAATGGAAGAATAGAGTAAAAGCGCATTGTGTAATGAGAAAAAGATGAAATGTTGATACAAATAATGAATAAAGACGCAAAGATGTGTTCCATCCAGCCATTTTCTACTGCTTGTCCCTCTCAGGATAACGGCGGGGCTGGAGCCTATCCCAGCTGCACTCGGGCAGAAACCGTGGTACCCCCTGCACAAGTCGCCACCTCATCACAGGGCCCACACAGATAGACACATAATATCCACAAAGTCCAGTGAATAGGTTGTGTTATGTGTGACCAAGTGTGTTGACTGTTTGTGCAGGTTGAATGTTTTTTCTGCACCATGACTAGGAAAGGTTGTTTGGATCGCATCATATAGGTAAAAAGCTGTGCCGTAAATGCACATCATTGTCATTGACCGAGTTTCTCACATTGTCCACATTTGTTACCTGTCAGGTCCTTGGGTATTTCAATTTACTATGAAAACACCCCGCCCGTTCATATTGAACTTGTCCCGTCGTAGCGGGCCGGGGTTTGGACACCCCTGCCCTAAACTGAGGAGTAAGACAAATAAAAAAATATAATCTGAACGACACTGGCTCCAAACTGAGTCAAGTCGTCCGAATGGTTCAGATTGTTTTCATAAACCGGTGCGCGTACAATTAGAAAAAGAGTTTATTGCAATCAATGTGGTTTGTCTTGTTGATGCCTCCACAGTAAATGTGAGAGTTATAGTCTGAAAGGCAGAAGCTTAATTACAGGTTTGTCACAACACACTTGACTAAACCTTTTGGCCTTGAGCAGATTGGAAATGTGTTTTTTCAGCAGCGACCATACAAAAGATCTACACACTCATGGACGGACCAAAGCAGCACTTCTGCAACAGCAACACAAAGACAAGCTCTGTGTGGTACTAGAGACTTTAAAAATTGGACCAACAGCTAAATGATTATATTTGAGTCCTCTTTAGTCGAGTGTTGGGTTCTTCTGATGTAGGAATGCAAGGATGTGTTACGACACGCTCTGGATAACGTTCAAGGGGCAAATCATGTGATAATATATTGCTTTAGGGCTATAATTCAATGCTGCTTGTCTACTGTTTGAGCATAAATGTATCGTACGCAAGCCCAAGTTCAGACTTCTGGCCTGACAATGTGACACATGTGAGCACTAAGGCAGCTTCATTCACCTTGCAACTGCTAACTGTGCCTTGCTGAGCGTCCTAAAAGTACACGTATTCACCATCTGATTTTGCAGTAAGAAATATTTGATTTGGTTCTGATTTTCTACACTGTACACATTAAAAGTGAGGCACAGGAAGTGTTGTTGGATTTCTATTCTCTATTTGCTAAATGAATACAGTAAAGTCTTTGGCTAGCAGGAGTCATTGCTAGTACCAAGGACAAGCCACAGCTTGAAAACCCTCTTTTGTACATAACTATATAAACAAAGTTTGGTACTGGATACTTTCTAATACACTTCTGGCTTGGAGACGTTGTATGTGTAAATAATATGCAACTATAATTATTTGATATTTGTTTATATCATGTGCAGCTTAGACTGCAGTATTGTTCAATTAAGGACGCTTATTACGTATGTACGATTTTGAGAAAAAACCAAAGTGCGATTTTTTAGCCCAAAATCTGCAATTTTTCAGATTTTATTCATTTAAATTAGAGATGTCCGATAATATTGGACTGCCGATATTATCGGCCGATAAATGCTTTAAAATGTAATATCGGAAATTATCAGTATCGGTTTCAAAAAGTAAAATCAATGACTTTTTAAAACGCCGCTGTGTACACGGACGTAGGGAGAAGTACAGAGCGCCAATAAACCTTAAAGGCACTGCCTTTCCGTGCCGGCCCAATCACATAATAGCTACGGCTTTTCACACACACAAGTGAATGCCATGCATACTTGGTCAACGACCATACAGGTCACACTGAGGGTGACCGTATAAACAACTTTAACACTGTTACAAACATGCGCCACACTGTGAACCCACACCAAACAAGAATGACAAACACATTTCGGGAGAACATCCGCACCGTAACACAACATAAACACAACAGAACAAATACCCAGAACCCCTTGCAGCACTAACTCTTCCGGGACGCTACAATATACACCCCCCGCTACCCCCTACCCCCCCACCTCAACCCCGCCCACCTCAACCTCCTCATGCTCTCTCAGGGAGAGCATGTCCCGAATTACAAGCTGCTGTTTTGAGGCATGTTAAAAAAAATAATGCACTTTGTGACTTCAATAATAAATATGGCAGCGCCATGTTGGCATTTTTTTCCATAACTTGAGTTGATTTATTTTGGAAAACCTTGTTACATTGTTTAATGCATCCAGCGGGGCATAACAACAAAATTAGGCATAATAATGTGTTAATTCCATGACTGTATCGGTTGATATCGGAATCTGTAATTAAGAGTTGGACAATATCGGAAAAAAAGCAATTATCGGACATCTCTAATTTAAATGTTTGAAACTGCTCAAATGATTAGTGTTTTAAACCTGTCAATTAACATATTTGTGTCTCAAGTTGCCACATATAAGAACAATATGCAATAATCTTTCAAAAATATTTGGGTTTAGGTGTACAATGCCATTGTCCTTGACCACTTGTCCTAGCCACTTTGTCGTCCACCCGCTTTGAACCAAGTTGCCAGGCCTCGTACTATGGGGTGCCCAATGTAAAAGTACAGTTACATTTGTCTAGCAGATATATTTCTGAGATTTAACTCACTTTTGACAGATTTAACTCACTTTTTTCAGGTTTAGCTCATTTTCATCACATTACATTTTAAATTAAATGTTGACTCTAGACATTATATCTAAATGTTGAATCTGAATATAAACCTAAATGTGAGCATTGAATGTTACATCTAAACCTAAATGTTAAATCTGAACCTAAAATGTTAATTAAAGTAGTCTGTCCTTCATCCTACTTCCTTTTAAATCACGCTTCTGTGCTTTGAGTAGCAGGAAGATGGAAAACAAGCATATTTAAAGGGACATATCGGCATGTGCCGGATCTGAACCTCTGACCAAATGATGACTTCACGCTCACTATGATGATGTTTCTACCATTTAGCTCACAATTAAGACATATTCTTTGGAACCGATCCAAAGCGATTCTGTCAGCGGCTGCTTGCAGTAAACTTATATGACAGTGACTGCTTCACTTCTTTGTTTAGATAACAGTTTCGCGCGTTAATAACACAAAAGGTGGATTGTTACGATTAGTCTCTGATTGTCAACAATGTTTGGTAATGCAATCTGTGACATTTGCTCATAAATAAAAACTAATTAATCAACTGAGGATGTATGTACCGTAATTTCCGGACTATAAGCCGCTACTTTTTCCCCTCGTTCTGGTCCCTGCGGCTTATACAACGGTGCGGCTTATTTACGGCCTGTTCTTCTCCGACACCGACGAAGAGGATTTCGGTGGTTTTAGTACGCAGGAGGAAGACGATGACACAATGATTAAAGACTGACTTTTCATATACCGGGTAGGCTGGTTATTTTGATAACGTACATGCGAGCACTTTGTATTACTTTGCACCGTTGTATTATTTGTACTCTGCACGAATGCTGTTCGCCATGTCAAAGATGTGAAAGTTTGATTGAATGATTGAAAGATTTATAGTTAATAAATGGGACGCTTTATATACTACGGTAATTACACATCAAAACCCTGCGGCTTATAGTCAGGTGCGGCTTATATGTGGAGCAATCTGTATTTTCCCCAAAATTTAGCTGGTGCGGCTTATAGTCAGGTGCGGCTTATGGTCCGGAAATTACGGTATGTATATATATATATATATATATATATATATATATATATATATATATATATATATATATATATATATATATATATATGTATATATATATATATATATATATATATATATATATATATATATATATATATATATATATATATATATATATATATACATATATATATATATATATATATACATATATATATATATACATATATATATATATATACATATATATATATATATACATATATATATATATATGTATATATACATATATATATATATACATATATATACATATATATATATATATATATATATATACATATATATATATATATATATATATATATATATATATACATACATATATATATATATATATATATATATATATATATATATATATATATATATATATATATATATATATATATATATATATATATATATATATATATATATATATAAACATGTTCAGATGATCGTCCTCAATTACAGGGTATTTAGCAGGCTGATTGTCTTACAGTTCTACACTTTATTACGAAGGTTAAGACATTGTCACGCAGGGATACAAATACTATTAACTTGCACAACATGTAGTGTACGGAAAATCAGAAGCATTTATTTAGGTAGAAATATCACAGATCACATTACCAAACATCCTTGGCAATCAAAGAATGCTGTAACCATACACATTTTGTGTTATTTACGCGCTAAACTGGTATCTAAACACAGAAGTGTAGCTCCACCTTTCAGAATGCAAGCGCTTCAGCAGCAGGGATACAAATTCTGTCAGGGATACAAAATCTGTCTGAAAACAGGTCTTTTTTTTTATTGTCAGTACAGTAAAAAAAAAAAGTGTTTATGTCCATTTTGTGTGAAGACGTTTAAAAAAGCAAAATGTTTGTTAAACAAACATTTGCATAAAGCAAACAAATTGTTCAGACTCATGTTGATAGTAATTAAACATTTGAAAATTATAATTTTTTCCCCCCATCTGCGATTAGCAACGAGTTAATTATGGACAATGGAATTAACCTCAAATGAATGCTTTATTTGATTGACAACCCTAATGAAAATATTAGAAATATAATACAGGTGTCCTGCGCCACAGCCTGCTTTGAAAATATCACAGATGTGTTTGTATTTTTATTTTTGTACAGTAAAAGCATATTTAATATATTTTTGATAGGGATGTGAATATTACAACAACTTGAGATCAATTCCATTTGATTTCGATTCTTTGGGCGACGATTCTCGATTCAAACCGATTCTTGCAATATATTATTTGGTATATAAATTGAAACAAAACCTTTTCAAAACAGGTCACAGGTTACAAAAAGTTCCTCTTGGCTGCTGTCGTATGATGTATACAGCGAGCAAGCGCAGAGATGGCCTAAAAATATATATTTGTTAAAATGTTCTTGAAAAATACAAATCGATTCGGAATTGTGACAGATAATAATCACAATTCAGATGTGAATTCATTTTTCTGGCACCCATAGTTTTTTGAGCAAATTATGCAATTCTAAGCATAAAAATACAGGAAAATTGTCCACTCGATGAGAATAAACCAGGGGTGTCAAACTAATTTTAGCTCAGGGGCTGTATGGAGGAAAATCTATTCCCAAGTGGGCCGGAATGGTAAAATCATGGCATGATAACTTAAAAATAAAGGCAACTTCAGGTTGTTTTTTTTGTTTTACTTTGGCCAAAAATAGAACAAGCACATTCTGAAACCTACAAATCACAAATAATCCTCTGGACAAAACACTTCAAATTTGTTGAAAATTCTGAGGAAATTGGTGCAGTTTCAAAAACACAATGAGCTTAATCTTCGTCTCACTGTATCTACAAAGCCAGGATTAAACTTTTAAATCACAGTCTTTCTGGGATTGAACAAGAACACAACATGTAAACTCTTCTACAAACCCCGGTTCCATATGAGTTGGGAAACTGTGTTAGATGTAAATATAAACGGAATACAATGATTTGCAAATCTTTTTCAACCCATATTCAGTTGAATATGCTACAAAGACAACATATTTGATGTTCAAACTGATAAAAAAAAATGTTTGGCAAATAATCATTAACTTTAGAATTTGATGCCAGCAACATGTGACAAAGAAGTTGGGAAAGGTGGCAATAAATACTGATAAAGTTGAGGAATGCTCATCAAACACTTATTTGGAACATCCCACAGGTGAATAGGCAAATTGGGAACAGGTGGGTGCCATGATTGGGTATAAAAGTAGATTCCATGAAATGCTCAGTCATTCACAAACAAGGATGGGGCGAGGGTCACCTCTTTGTCAACAAATGCGTGAGCAAATTGTTGAACAGTTTAAGAAAAACCTTTCTCAACCAGCTATTGCAAGGAATTTAGGGATTTCACCATCTACGGTCAGTAATATCATCAAAGGGTTCAGAGAATCTGGAGAAATCACTGCACGTAAGCAGCTAAGCCCGTGACCTTTGATCCCTCAGGCTGTACTGCATCAACAAGCGACATCAGTGTGTAAAGGATATCACCACATGGGCTCAGGAACACTTCAGAGACCCACTGTCAGTAACTACAGTTGGTCGCTACATCTGTAAGTGCAAGTTAAAACTCTCCTATGCAAGGCGAAAACCGTTTATCAACAACACCCAGAAACACTGTCGGCTTCGCTGGGCCCGAGCTCATCTAAGATGGACTGATACAAAGTGGAAAAGTGTTCTGAGGTCTGACGAGTCCACATTTCTAATTGTTTTTGGAAACTGTGGACGTTGAGTCCTCCGGACCAAAGAGGAAAAGAACCATCCGGATTGTTATAGGCGCAAAGTTGAAAAGCCAGCATGTGTGATGGTATGGGGGTGTATTAGTGCCCAAGACATGGGTAACTTACACATCTGTGAGGGCGCCATTAATGCTGAAAGGTACATACAGGTTTTGGAGCAACATATGTTACCATCCAAGCAACGTTACCATGGACGCCCCTGCTTATTTCAGCAAGACAATGCCAAGCCACGTGTTACATCAACGTGGCTTCATAGTAAAAGAGTGCAGGTACCTGTCTCCCATTGAAAATGTGTGGCGCATTATGAAGCCTAAAATACCACAACGGAGACCCCCGGACTGTTGAACAACTTAAGCTGTACATCAAGCAAGAATGGGAAATAATTCCACCTGAGAAGCTTAAAAAATGTGTCTCCTCAGTTCCCAAACGTTTACTGAGTGTTGTTAAAAGGAAAGGCCATGTAACACAGTGGTGAACATGCCCTTTCCCAACTACTTTGGCACGTGTTGCAGCCATTAAATTCAAAGTTAATTATTATTTGCAAAAAAAAAAAATAGTTTATGAGTTTGAACATCAAATATCTTGTCTTTGTAGTGCATTCAATTGAATATGGGTTGAAAGGGATTTGGAAATCATTGTATTCCGTTTATATTTACATCTAACACAATTTCCCAACTCATATGGAAACGGGGTTTGTAGATATGATATACCTCCTCTGTCATGTCCACATATCAATCCAGAGCTAACTCAACAAACCGTAAGAAACGCAGGTAAAAACTATTTGAAAGGGTTAAGTTCACCTTTCTCGTGTTGACAGAGACATTTTGGGGCAACCAGGGTGCCAAAAGACGATGGGTTAAAAGCAGAAGACATAAAACGGCAGGATTTAAGTTTCATGTGGGTCAAGGAGGAGGAGCCACAGTCGCCCTTTACTGTGTACCTCTTGCTCATCACGCGGGCCGGATAAAACCTGTTTGTGGGCCTAATCCGAACCGTGAGCCGTACATTTGACACCCCTGGACTAAACCAATCATCAGTGTTGGGTTAGTTACTGAAAACCAGTAACTAGTTACAATTACTAGTTACTTTATTTCAAAAGTAGCTCAGTTACTAACTCAGTTACTTACACCAAAAAGTAATGCGTTACTGTGAAAAGTAACTATTTAGTTACTTCTTTTTCCCCCCCTTTTTTTAAGGCTCCCATTAATGCCCTTTTAGCCTTCATTTCAGTACTGTTATTGCACTGGAGAATAATACAATCTGTTGATCAACTTGACATGCATTTGCATCACTGAACTCAGAAAGCAATGTGGTCTACATACAACACACAAAGACAAAGATATGTTTCAAAGGGCCAATTTATTTCAGGCCAGAAAAAATTTACAAAACTATTTTAAAGGCCTACTGAAATGAAATGTTTTTATTTAAACGGGGATAGCAGATCTATTCTATGTGTCATACTTGATCATTTCGCGATATTGCCATATTTTTGCTGAAAGGATTTAGTATAGAACAACGACGATAAAAATCGCAACTTTTGGTATCTGATAAAAAAAGGCTTGCCCCTACCGGAAGTAGCGTGACGTAGTCAATTGAACATATACGCAAAGTTCCCTATTGTTTACAATGATGGCCGCATGAAGTGAGAGAGATTCGGACCGAGAAAGCGACGATTTCCCCATTAATTTGAGCGAGGATGAAATATTTTTAAATGAGGAAAGTGCAAGTGAAGGACTAGTGGGGAGTGGAAGATGCTGTGAGAGCCGGGGGTGACCTGATATTCAGCTGGAAATGACTACAACAGTAAATAAACACAAGACATATATATACTCTATTAGCCACAACACAACCAGGCTTATATTTAATATGCCACAAATTAATCCCGCATAAAAACACCTAGGTGCTTGTTATGCTAGCTCCTAGCTACTAGCTCGAGCTAGTTATAGCTCGAGCGGGTAATATGGACGGGATCCTGTATATATAACCCGCCAATACAATTCAAACACCTGCACAACACACACACTCACTCAGCCCAAACAACCGTTCACCTAACCCAAGGTTCATAAAGCTTATATATTTAATAAAAGTTACGTACATGACACGCACGTACTGGCAAGCAATCAAATGTTTGGAAGCGCGCGGGTGGGACCTGATATTCAGCTGGGAATGACTACAACAGTAAATAAACACAAGACATATATATACTCTATTAGCCACAACACAACCAGGCTTATATTTAATATGCCACAAATTAATCCCGCATAAAAACACCTAGGTGTTTGTTATGCTAGCTCCTAGCTACTAGCTACTAGCTCGAGCTAGTTATAGCTCGAGCGGGTAATATGGACGGGATCCCGTATATATAACCCGCCAATACAATTCAAACACCTGCATAACACACACACTCACTCAGCCCAAACAACCGTTCACCTAACCCAAGGTTCATAAAGCTTATATATTTAATCAAAGTTACGTACATGACACGCACGTACGGGCAAGCAATCAAATGTTTGGAAGCGCGCGGGTGGGACCTGATATTCAGCTGGGTTGACTACAACAATAAATAAACACAAGACATATATATACTCTATTAGCCACAACACAACCAGGCTTATATTTAATATGCCACAAATTAATCCTAATGCTAGCTCCTAGCTCCTAGCTACTAGCTCGAGCTAGTTATAGCAAGCGATCAAATGTTTGGAAGCGCAGCTGTGTACTCACGTTATCGCAACTGTGTATCCAAATCAAAGTCCTCCTGGTAAGAGTCTCTGTTGTCCGAGTTCTTCCATCTTGACTGCATCTTTCGGGAATGTAAACAAAGAAGCGCCGGCTGTGTACGTGTTGTTGCTGACTTCCCTCGCAAAATAGACACTTTGCACCGACAACTTTCTTCTTTGCTTGCTCAGCTTCTTTCTCCATAATGCAATGAACAAATTGCAACAGATTCACCAACACAAATGTCCGGAATACTGTGGAATAATGAGATGAAAACAGAGCTATTTCGTATTGACTTCAATGGTGTCCGAATACTTCCGTTTCAATGATTGACGTCACGCGCATACGTCAACCCTCAGAGGCGTTTCGAACCGGAAGTTTAGCGGGAAATTTAAAATTGCACTTTATAAGTTAACCCGGCCGTATTGGCATGTGTTGCAATGTTAAGATTTCATCATTGATATATAAACTATCAGACTGCGTGGTCGGTAGTAGTGGCTTTCAGTAGGCCTTTAAATAGCTGCAACATAATGGCATTTTAACTTTAACTCTAAGTAGATAGGATATTTGATCCAAGACACAACTTACATTTAACTAAAATGTTATTTTCTTTGTGCTCGACAAAAGAAAAGTATTGAGAATGTCTCCATGTTAAAAAACTCGACTTCTGGCTTTGCCATGATGTCTTGTTAGTTGCTATGAGAGTAGCGTATGTGTGTGTGTGTGTGTGTGTGTGTGGCCCTTTAAGATATGACAGCATGAGAGGTGAGTGACGTCAGTGAGTGAGTGGGCGAGAGAGGTGAGGGAGCGGCGACAGTGAGTGCGTGTAGGTGCTCTAGCTTGGTGGATGGCTGCGTGCAATAAAGTCACAAAGTTGCAACAAACCGCCGGGCTCGTCATTCACCCTCAGCTGTAAAGACCCTCTTCCGGGTAAAGTGAAGGTTGTTAGACCCGAAGTACGGCTCTGGAGGAACGTCTCCCCTGCGGGGAGGCTTGCTTTCTGTGGGTGGGGGAAAGCACGCCTCTTCTTTTCCACCGGAGCGCTCTTCAGTTTCTAGCCGATACTACATAAAAATAATGTAAAATAACGCAGTAACGGATCATGCAGTAACGGTAACTGAGTTACTGTATATAAAAAAATAACGCGTTAGATTACTAGTTACCGCCGAAACTAACGGCGTTACAGTAACGCGTTACTTAGTACTTACGCGTTAGTCCCAACACTGCCAATCATAAAGGCTGTTCAGTATGGTGGCAACTGATCTGATTACTGGCAGTATTACTATATTGAATTACTGGTAGTGTTACTACATTGAATTAAATGAGTGTATTGGTGACAATGGTGTTTTGATTTAATGGCTAAAGGGCACTCATAATTTAAAAAAATCTTATTTTGAAAGTCTTAAACAGGTTTTTACCTAGCCATTAAAATACTAATAAATGATAAATTCCTATACAACAGGAATTCATTTCCCACAGTCACGCACAGAACCAATTAACCGCGATAAACGAGGGTTTAACGTATTAAAAAACAAACTAGGCAACACATTGGACATATTGTGCTACTGTATGCTAATTGTTCCTTCAAGTACTATGCATGAAATAATAAAAAAGGTGACCATCACTGAAATAAACAACAAAGTAAAGACAATGTAAAAGTAAAACAACAAACAAACTAATAGGATGGATTGTTGATGCGTTGTTGTGACAGGCATTAAAATGCTGGGTGCAACTTACCAAAAGATTCTTTACAAACTCTCAAACTGCTCATTTTTGAAGCGTTTCTCGTGCAGGTCAGTGCTAGAATCCAATTAAAAAGTAAGAGAGAATTAAAAAAAATGTTTAGATGAATTTTCCACCGTGGAGTCCGCGTGGAGTCCGACTGTAACGAAGCAAGTGACTGCAACATAATAACTCAATGCATGTCGCGTCCACCTATGATGCATTCAGTGCACCTCGGAAATTACAGCGATACAACTGTCGTTACTTTTGTGTGCTTCTTCTGAAAAAAATAAATACCGAACAAAAAAACATTCACGCAAATCTGAGTGAACATGTTCTTAGCTTTTAAATGGCTTTAAATATTTATATTGCCATATCATGTTTCATCCCAGCACGTCGATGAAAGACGTCGTTTGTGACAAGAAGCTCAACAAGTCGAATGTGTGTTCTTGCAAGACCGATAATGTGTACAAGTATGAGGTGCAATATGCACATCAGTGGTTATTGTGATATGTCGTTAAGTTGTTACTTTATTACAGGTGAACCATCACGCCGTTTTCTGAGGCGCTCCACAGGTGAACGTCTTGAGGGAAGTCAGGCATTCTTTCTTGGCATGTGCATGCATGTTGCTGCTTCAAGTTCACTCTGCAAGATTTTTTTTTTTTTTTTTACAATGAGCCTTGTAGTTTCTTAAAACAAGGTATCTGACAGAAAAAAAGAAACAAAGAAAATAATAAAAATAATACCAATGGATAAAGAATACAAATATATGGAGGTTATCTGTCCCACACAGCAAAAACACTCCGCGGCGGATCCCAAGCTACAAGCTTTCGTAATGAAGACACGTGTCTTCATTACGAAAGCTTGTTTTTGACACTGAATTTTTCTAACTGAATTTTTTGCGTTTGAATTTTGTTAACTGAATTTTTTTTACATCCAATTATGCTGACAAATTTCGTAGAAAAAAAATCAGTACTGAGAAATTCAGTGTAAAAAAAAAATCAGTGTCGTAAAACGTGATACTTCAAAAAGCAAGATTCACTTCAGGTAAATTAAAACTGAAGCAATCGATCGTCTCAGAAACAGCCAATGAGGTGTCAAGTTTAAAGTCACGTGACACGGGTCTTACAAAACAGCATAAAAAAGGCAGTTAAAGGCCTACTGAAATGAGATTTTCTTATTTAAACGGGGATAGTAGATACATTCTATGTGTCATACTTGATCATTTCGCGATATTGCCATATTTTTGCTGAAAGGATTTAGTAGAGAACATTGACGATAAAGTTCGCAACTTTTGGTCGCTGATAAAAAAAAGCCTTGCCTGTACCGGAAGTAGCATGATGTCACAGGTTGAAGAGCTCCTCACATCTGCACATTGTTTACACCAGCAGTGAGAGCGATTCAGACCGAGAAAGCGACGATTACCCCATTAATTTGAGCGAGGATGAAAGATTCGTGGATGAGGTAAGTGACAGTGAAGGATTAGAGTGCAGTGCAGGACACCAGGGTGTATCTTTTTTCGCTCTGACCATAACTTAGGTACAAGGGCTCATTGGATTCCACACTTTCTCCTTTTTCTATTGTGGATCACAGATTTGTATTTAAACCACCTCCGATACTATATCCTCTTGAAAATGAGAGTCGAGAACCCTAAATGGACATTCACAGTGACTTTTATCTCCACGACAATACATCGGTGAAGCACTTTAGCTTCGGAGCTAATGTGATAGCATCGTGCTTAACTGCGGATAGAAACAGAAGAAACATGCCCCTGACTGGAAGGATAGACAGAAGATCAACAATACTATTATTACTTCTACTATCAGGAGACACCGAATCAAACCCTGGACCTGTAACCACACGGTTAATGCTGTTCAGCCTGGCGAAGCCTAGCAATGCTGTTGCTAACGACGCCATTGAAGCTAACTTAGCTACGGGACCTTGACAGAGCTATGCTAAAAACATTAGCTCTCCACCTACGCCAGCCCTCATCTGCTCATTAACACCCGTGCTCACCTGCGTTCCAGCGATCGAAGGCGCGACGAAGGACTTCACCCGATCATCGGTGCAGTCGGCGGCTAGCGTTGGATAAGCGCGTCTGCTATCCAACTCAAAGTCCTCCTAGTTGTGTTGCTGTAGCCAGCCGCTAATACACCGATCCCACCTACAGCTTTCTTCTTTGCTGTCTTCATTGTCCATCAAACAAATTGCAAAAGATTCACCAACACAGATGTCCAGAATACTGTGGAATTATGTGGTGAAAATAGACGACTTAAGCTGGCCACCGTGCTATTCCAAAATGTCTGCTTCAACCCGTGACGTCACGCGCAAACGTCATCATACCGAGACGTTTTCAGCCGGATATTTTTCGGGAAATTTAAAATTGCACTTTATAAGTTAACCCGGCCGTATTGGCATGTGTTGCAATGTTAAGATTTCATCATTTATATATAATCTATCAGACTGCGTGGTCGGTAGTAGTGGGTTTCATTAGGCCTTTAACTGTGCTACCTGGGCATAATACAAATAATTAACATTTCAATGCGAACCTTTGCTTCATGCAGACGAGGCACAAACAGAGTGGGACGGGCTTGTTTACGGAGCAGCAAAGTTCTGCAAAACAGTGATGTGAATATGTGGATGATTTTTACACCCTTGGCGTTTGTGTTTTGCAGTGTTTGTTGCACCTTTGTTGCTCTTGCTGGATTATAGGTGGTCTGCAGTAGAGGAGCAATGTTTATATATTCTCAATATTCAGTGTTTTATTGTTCATATTTAATATTGTAAATCCCACAATTTTCATATACCGTAATTTCTGGACTATAAGCCGCACCTGACTATAAGCCGCACCAGCTAAATTTAGGGGAAAATACAGATTGCTCCATATATAAGCCGCACCCGACTATAAGCCGCAGGGTTTTGATGTGTAATTACCGTAGCATATAGGGGTTCCTGCTACCACGGAGGGGATTGTTGGGACAGAAATGACTGTTTGGGAACGCAAAGCGTCCCATTTATTAAAAATAAATCTTTCAATCATTTAATCAAACTTTCCCATCTTTGACATGGAGAACAGCATTCGTGCAGAGTACAAATAATACAACGGTGCAAAGTAATACAAAGTGCTCGCCTGTACGTTATCAAAATAACCAGCCTACCGGTATATGAAAAGTCAAGTCTTTAATCATTGTGTCATCGTCTTCCTCCTGCGTACTAAAACCACCGAAATCGGAGAAGAACAGGCCGTATATAAGCCGCACCCTTGTATAAGCCGCAGGGACCAGAACGAGGGGAAAAAGTAGCGGCTTATAGTCCGGAAATTACGGTACATTATGAGTGTTTTATTTAGTAAAAAACTAAAAACACCATCTCAAAAATTAAATTACCTCTAGCTATGTTACTGAATTATATGACAGTCAGAATGTATATAAAATATAGGATGTGGGATTTACAATGTTAACTATGAACAATAAAATATTGAGTATTGAGAATATATGAACTTTGCTCCTCTACTTCCCAGACCACCTCCTTGTTCAACAAAGATGCAACAAACACAGCAAAACATAAAGTCAAAAGGATAAAAAAAACATTCACTTATTTTATATAATATCACTTTTCCTATGGTCACTGTAGTTTAACTGCATACCATGACACGTACCAACTCGTATGTCACTCAAAAGTGCAGATTTTAATCATGGGAATCATTTTTATAATTTGAAAACATCCAGTGGGCTGCAAAGAAATGTTAATTATGTTTTATTTTGCCCAGGTAGCTTAACTGCCTTTTTTAAATGCTTTTTGCAAGACCCGTCTCAGGTGACTTTGAACTTGACTCAGCATTATTTTAACAAAAGTGAGTCTTGCTTTTTGAACCAGGGAATTTTCGACAATTAATTTTTGTTATACTGATTTGTTATACACTGAAATTTTTACACTGAATTTTTATACACTGATTTTTTTACACTGATTTTTTTTTTACACTAAATTGTTATACACTGATTTTTTTTACACACTGAATTTTAAAACAATTAATTTCTTTCAATGAAATTGTCAGCATATATATATATATATATATATATATATATATATATATATATATATATATATATATATATATATATATATATATATATATATATATATATATATATATATATATATATATATATATATATATATGGCAGCACGGTGGAAGAGGGGTTAGTGCGTCTGCCTCACAATACGAAGGTCCTGAGTAGTCGTGAGTTCAATCCCGGCCTCGGGATCTTTCTGTGTGGAGTTTGCATGTCCTCCCCGTGACTGCGTGGGTTCCCTCCGGGTACTCCGGCTTCCTCCCACCTCCAAAGACATGCACCTGGGGATAGGTTGATTGGCAACACTAAATTGGCCCTAGTGTGTGAATGTGAGTGTGAATGTTGTCTGTCTATCTGTGTTGGTCCTGCGATGAGGTGGCGACTTGTCCAGGGTATACCCCGCCTTCCGCCCGATTGTAGCTGAGATAGGCTCCAGCGCCCCCCGCGACCCCGAAGGGAATAAGCGGTAGAAAATGGATGGATGGATGGATGGATATAATATAATCATATAAATACATGATTATAATTTATGGTTAAGTCTTATTTTAGGAAGCAAGTACCGTCAACAAAAGCTCCTTTTCTAATGAAGTGGAGTTATTAATAATACAAACAGATCAACGTGCGGACATTTTGCTGAATAATAATAATTTAAAAAATCTTCATGCATGTATGCATTTTATTTATTGGGAACGCAAATGGCACCGATTCGGTGGTCAATGCAGAGTCGCCTTAAACTAAAGGGGAGCCCTGGGGCTGAGGGGCTTTTGCCTATTAAGAGTTGTTCTATAACAGACAATAGAACATAATCAACCAATTAATCAATTAAACGCCCAGCCGTAACACAAACACCACATGGAATATATCAGAGATAGGGTGAGAAGCTCTGCCATCCGGGAGGAGCTCAAACTAAAGCCGCTGCTCCTCCACATCGAGAGGAGCCAGATGAGGTGGTTCGGGCATCTGGTCAGGATGCCACCCGAACGCCTCCCTAGGGAGGTGTTTCGGGCACGTCCAACTGGTAGGAGGCCACGGGGAAGATCCAGGACACGTTGGGAAGACTATGTCTCCCGGCTGGCCTGGGAACGCTTCGGGATCCCTCGGGAGGAGCTGGACGAAACGGCTGGGGAGAGGGAAGTCTGGGCTTCCCTGCTTAGGCTGCTGCCCCCGTGACCCGACCTCGGATAAGTGGAAGAAGATGGATGGATTATATACCGTATATATAATATGTAAATATTACATATATTTTATATTTTATATTGCTACTAAGGTACATTTTTAGTCTACTTAATACCTGTATTATCTTGTCCATCCTTAACCTCTCCATCCTTTGAAACTGAGCTACTGTGTGGAACAATTTTCCTTGTGGATCAATAAAGTTTGTCTAAGTCCAAGTCTATTAGGAACAATTGGGAAATGAGTTAAAAGCACACACAGAGCAGTTGTTAAATATTTTAAAAATAATGATTAGAGATGTCCGATAATATTGCCCTGCCGAAATTATCGGCCGATGAATGCTTTAAAATGTAATATCGGAAATTATCTGTATCGTTTTTTTTATAATCGAATCGTTTTTTTAATTTGTATTTTTATCAAATCAACATAAAAAACACAAGACCCAAAAAACCTCCCTCCCCCATTTACACTAATTCACACAAAAGGGTTGTTTCTTTCTGTTATTAATATTCTGGTTCCTACATTATATATCAATATATATCAATACAGTCTGCAAGGAATACAGTCCGTAAACACACGTGATTGTGTGTGCTGCTGGTCCACTAATAGTACTAACCTTTAACAGTTAATTTTACTCATTTTCATTAATTACTAGTTTCTATGTAACTGTTTTTATATTGTTTTACTTTCTTTTTTATTCAAGAAAATGTTTTTAATTTATCCTATTTTATTATTATTTTTTTAAAAAGGACCTTATCTTCATACCTGGTTGTCCAAATTAGGCATAATAATGTGTTAATTCCACGACTGTATATATCGGTATTGGTTGATATCGGTATCGGTAATTAAAGAGTTGGACAATATCGGAATATCGGATATCGGCAAAAAAGCCATTATCGGACTTCCTTAATAATGATTATACAATAGCATATAATTATTGTTATTAATGTGTGTATTTTTTTTTTTACGTATTATTTAAAAAAAAAGTAAAGTATAAATAGCGAGCCGCTGCTATATACTCCGGTACAATAAGGTGCGGTATGCGTTTTTTCAGTCATTGCTGCAACCGCCATTGAAGTAAGCGAATAAGAAAAAAACGTCACGACGCAGGATGACGTCAAGACGTTCGTCCAATCAGGGCATGATCCCGCAGTGCCGGAAAGTAGTAGATGATATGGCAGCTCGGAGGAACTCGCTTCGATGAAGACGACTCGTTGGATTATGAAGACACTTTGGCGGTGAAAGGGCGACGAGGCAGCTGCCTGGAGATGATTTACTTAATCGTTATTTCCGCGTTGTCCGGCGCGGTGCTCACCTTGGTGCTCCAGTTGTTGCTGCTGTACCGGAGGTGCCCGGAGCCCATAAAGAGGACAGAGCAGTACGTCAAAGTAGTGGCCGACAAGGCGTTAAAGGATTACTTTAATACTCAACATGTCGACGCCGGCCAGCAGCAGGACGGCTCGGCCTCGTCACGACCGCCGGAAGCCACTGCCGGCAGCCCCAAACAACAACAACAACAACAACAACACGGCGACTGTGCCGACTCGGACAAAGCCGAAAGCTGCAATTTCCTCAATGCCATCTTCCTGTTCCTGTTCCGGGAGCTGCGGGACACTCCCGTGGTCCGACACTGGCTCACCAAGAAGATCAAGGTCGAGTTCGAAGAGCTGCTGCAAACCAAGACAGCGGGTCGGCTTCTGGAGGGACTCAGCCTGCGAGACATTTCCCTCGGAGACTCACTTCCGGTCTTCAAAACAGCCAAACTCATGAAGCCCGTCCACGTGAACGACGACGGCCTGCCGGAGGAGCTCAACTTCGAGGTGGACATGGAGTACAATGGCGGCTTCCACCTGGCCATCGACGTGGACTTGGTCTTCTGGAAGTCTGCCTACCTGTTCGTCAAGATGAGGCGGGTGGTCGGGCGACTCAGGCTGCAGTTCACTCGCCTGCCCTTCTCCCATTGGTCATTCTCCTTCCTCGACGACCCGCTCGTGGACTTTGAAGTCAAGTCCCAGTTCGAAGGACGACCCCTCCCTCAGCTCACGTCCATCATCGTCAACCAACTCAAACGAGTCATCAAGAAGAAGCACACGCTACCCAACTACAAGATCAGGTAAGATGGAGGCACCGACAGTGGAGCCGTGCACCTTGACATAAGCGGTTGTCAACATCCATCCATCCATTTCCTACCGCCTGTCCCTTTCGGGGTCGCTGGGGGGTGCTGCAGCCTATCTCAGCTACAATCGGGCGGAAGGCGAGGTACACCCTGGACAAGTCGCCATCTCATCGCAGGGCCAACACAGATAGACAGACAACATTCACACTCACATTCACACACTAGTGTTGCCAATCAACCTGTCCCCAGGTGCATGTCTTTGGAGGTGGGAGGAAGCCGGAGTACCCAGAGGGAACCCACACAGTCACAGGGAGAACATGCAAAATCCACTGCCGATATTATCGGCCGATAAATGCTTTAAAATGTAATATCGGAAATTATCGGTATCGGTTTCAAAAAGTAAAAATTATGACTTTTTAAAACGCCGCTGTACGGAGTGGTACACAGACGTAGGGAGAAGTACAGAGCGCCAATAAACCTTAACGGCCTACTGAAATGAAATGTTCTTATTTAAACGGGGATAGCAGATCCATTCTATGTGTCATACTTGATCATTTCGCGATATTGCCATATTTTTGCTGAAAGGATTTAGTAAAGGACATCGACGATAAAGTTCGCAACTTTTGGTCGCTGATAAAAAAAAAGCCTTGCCTGTACCGAAAGTAGCGTGACGTCACAGGTTGAAGGGCTCCTCACATTTCCCCATTGTTTACACCAGCAGCGAGAGCGATTCGGACAGAGAAAGCGACGATTACCTCATTAATTTGAGCGAGGATGAAAGATTCGTCGATGAGGAACGTGAGAGTGAAGGACTAGAGTGCAATGCAGGACGTATCTGTTTTCGCTCTGACCGTAACTTAGGTACAAGCTGGCTCATTGGATTCCACACTTTCTCCTTTTTCTATTGTGGATCACGGATTTGTATATTAAACCACCTCGGATACTATATCCTCTTGAAAATGAGAGTCGAGAACGAGAAATGGACATTCACAGTGGCTTTTATCTCCACGACAATACATCGGCAAAGCACTTTAGCTAGCTTAAATGCAGATAGAAACAAAAGAAATAAGCCCCTGACTGGAAGGATAGACAGAAGATCAACAATACTACCAAACTCTGGACCTGTAAGTACATGGTTAATGCTGTACCGCCGGACGAAGCCTAGCAATGCTGTTGCTAACGACGCCATTGAAGCTAACTTAGCTACGGGACCTCGACAGAGCTTTGCTAAAAACTTAGCTATCCCGTGCTCACCTGCGTTCCAGCGATCGACGGCACGACGAAGGACTTCACCCGATTACCGATGCGGTTGGCGGCTAGCGTCGGATAGCGCGTCTGCTATCCGACTCAAAGTCCTCCTGGTTGTATTGCTGCAGCCAGCCACTAATACACCGATCCCACCTACAGCTTTCTTCTTTGCAGTCTCCATTGTTCATTAAATAAATTGCAAAAGATTCACCAACACAGATGTCCAGAATACTGTGGAATTTTGCAATGAAAACAGAGCTGTTTGTATTGGGATACAATGTGTCCGAATACTTCCGCTTATACCATTGACGTCACACGCAAACGTTATCATACCTAGACGTTTTCAACCGGAAGTTTCCCGGGAAATATAAAAATTGCACTTTATAAGTTAACCCGGCCGTATTGGCATGTGTTGCAATGTTAAGATTTCATCATTGATATATAAACTATCAGACTGCGTGGTCGGTAGTAGTGGGTTTCAGTAGGCCTTTAAAGGCACTGCCTTTGCGTGCCGGCCCAATCACATAATATCTATGGCTTTTCACACACACAAGTGAATGCATGCATACTTGGTCAACAGCCATACAGGTCAGACTGAGGGTGACCGTATGAACAACTTTAACACTGTTACAAATATGCGCCACACTGTGAACCCACACCAAACAAGAATGACAAACACATTTCGGGAGAACATCCGCACCGTAACACAACAGAACAAATACCCAGAACCCCGTGCAACACTAACGCTTCCGGGACGCTACAATATACCCCCCTCCCCCCATCCCCCCCACATCAGGGCAAGGAAAAACTCAACCCAATGGGCTACGATGAGAAACCTTGGAGGGGACCACAGATGTGGTGACCCCCTCCCCCCTCCTGGGCGACCGGTGCAATGGACGTCGAGTGGATCTAGTTAATAGTGTGAGAGTCCAGTCCGTAATGGGGCCAGCAAAACTTGATGCTTCAAAAAGCAAGACTCACTTCCGGTAAATTTAAAACTGAAGCAATCGATCCTGTGTCAGAAACAGCCAATGAGGTGTCAAATTAGAAGTCACGTGACACGGGTATTACAAAACAGCATAAAAAAGGCAGTTTAACTGTGCTACCTGGGCATAATACAACATAACTTACATTTCAATGCGAACCTCTGCTTCATGCAGACGAGGCACGGACAGAGTGGGAGGGGCTTGTTTACGGAGCAGCGATTTTTGGACGGAGGCAGAGTTCCACAGCAAAGTTCTGAAGAACAGTGATGTGACTATGAGGATGTTTTTTATACCCTTGGCATTTGTGTTTTGTTGCACCTTTGTTGCTCTTGCTCGATTATAGGTGGTCTGCATGGAGCAGTGTTTTATTGTTAATCGTTAATATTGTAAATCCCACATTATGTGTTTTCATATACATTATGAGTGTCTTTTCAGTAAAAAACTAAAAAGACCATCTCAAAAACGTAAACATAACATAAAATATAGGATGTGGGATTTACAATATTAACTATGAACAATAAACTACTGAATATTGAGAATATATGAACGTTGCTCCTCTATTTCCCAGACCACCTCCTTGATCACCATATTTTATATTAAAGCAAGAGCAACAAAGAGGCAACAAAGAGGCAACAAACACGGCGAAACATGAAGTCAAAAGGATAAAAAAAATTCCCTTATTTGATATATATTGATATTTGGGGGACGGCGTGGCGAAGTTGGTAGAGTGGCCATGCCAGCAATCGGAGGGTTGCTGGTTACTGGGGTTCAATCCCCACCTTCTACCATCCTAGTCACGTCCGTTGTGTCCTTGGGCAAGACACTTCACCCTTGCTCCTGATGGGTGCTGGTAGCGCCTTGCATGGCAGCTCCCTCCATCAGTGTGTGAATGTGTGTGTGAATGGGTGAATGTGGAAATACTGTCAAAGCGCTTTGAGTACCTTGACGGTAGAAAAGCGCTAAACAAGTATAACCCATTTATCATTTATATATTACCACTATGGCCACTGTAGTTTAACTGCATATCATGACAAGTACTAACTCGTATGTCAGTCAAAAGTGCAGATTTTAACCATGAGAATCATTTCTATAGTTTGAAAACATCCAGTGGGCCGCGTTGAAATGTTAATTATGTTGTGTTATGCCCAGGTAACCTAGCCCCAAGTGGGACAAGCAGTAAAAAATGGATGGATGGATGGATGAACATTTACTTGAGACTTGGTCCAGAGACTTTAGGAGAATGGACAGTTAACAATAGATTTACATTTACGGTTTAGGCCTGGAGCTATTCATTATTTTATTAATCAATCGTCGATTAATTTGTTCACTTAATCAAGTGGTAGGGTTGCCCGATTATGGCCAAAATAATAATAATACCGATTATTTTCATCCATCCATCCATCCATTTTCTACCGCTTGTCCCTTTTGGGGTCGCGGGGGTTGCTGGAGCCTATTTCAGCTGCACATGGGCGGAAGGCGGGGTACACCCTGGACATGTCGCCACCTCATCACAGGGCCAACACAGATAGACAGACAACATTCACACTCACATTCACACACTAGGGCCAATTTAGTGTTGCCAATCAACCTATCCCCAGGTGCGTGTATTTTCATTAATATTGAAATCACGATTATTAATCATGATTATTCACTGTTAATTAGGGCTGGGTGATATATCGAGTTTGTAAGATATATCGATATATTTTCAAACAAGATATGAATTAAGAAAATATCGTAATGTCGATATAATTAATTTCACGTTGAAATGACCAAACGCCGCTTATTTGTTATGTTCCCTGTTCTTCCCCGCTCCCCCTCCATGGGCTACTAAACCCCTCCCCTTCCTCCTTCCAAGATGTGCTTGCACGAATAAGACCATCCGTGATTGGTTGGTTGTGTGTATGATGAGTCACGATTGGTTAGGGATAGGCCAATCCGAGGCAAGGTAGGGCGGGTCATCAAACCAGGAAGAGAAATCACAACAGACATCCCAAATGACGGCGAGAGAGTCGAAGAAGAAAAGAGGGAATTTTCAAGATTTATATATTAAAAAAACTAATGGCAGAGGGATTCTCTTCCTTATATTGTTTTTTTAGCGATGTAGACGACGTCCAGGAAACCCGCGTGGCGAAGTTGGTAGAGTGGCCGTGCCAGCAATCGGAGGGTTGCTGGTTACTGGGGTTCAATCCCCACCTTCTACCATCCTAGTCACGTCCGTTGTGTCCTTGGGAAAGACACTTCACCCTTGCTCCTGATGGCTGCTGGTTAGCGCCTTGCATGGCAGCTCCCGCCATCAGTGTGTGAATGTGTGTGTGAATGGGTGAATATGGAAATACTGTCAAAGCGCTTTGAGTACCTTGAAGGTAGAAAAGCGCTATACGAGTATAACCCATTTATCATTTATTTATTTATTTATTCTATTTGGCCACATTTGGACAAATGTATGCGTCTGGATAAAACATTCATTTGAGTTGTTTACCATGTAAGCCCAAATCTGTTCCCGAGTTGCATATTTCGCACGAGAAATGCTGCCAAAAATGTTTGCTGAAGTGAGGAAGATCATAGCCGCACAATTAAGTCAAGTCACTTACTTGGCACTGACCAGGACCGTACGTGTGACAGTCCATTACATCGTCGACTGGTAATTAAAAAGTGCCTGCTTGCAAATGTATTTTTTTAAATCTGATTTTGATACATTTTGTATTATTTGCACAGCCATGTTATTATTTTTTTAATTTTATTTATGTTATGTAATTCTGTACTACTTAAACAGCTTCTTTTCTGTGCTGTTAATACATATCTTGACTAACTGGGTTAATAAAAGTGCCACAGTGCCTCTGACTGTTTACAGTACACTTGTCCCTAAAATATATCGAGATATATATCGAATATCGAGTTTAAGTAAAAATATATCGAGCCCTACTGTTAATTAAAACATTTTATTGCACTTTCTATTTTAAACAAACAGTATGTAAACTTGTCTTTCATTTAAAAATTGAAACTATATAAAAACAATTAATTAAGAAGAAAATAAAATGCACAAAAGACAAAGAGCTAGCTGAATATAAATATGCCTTTGCAACAAAGTACACAATTAAGATTTAGCACGAAAGACACATACAGTACACAGGAACACATGTGCTCACAGTATTCCGACAAGGGATTTCTTCCCGAAAGTGAAAACCAGTGGTGGTCAACCAAGCTAAGATGGCTGTTGTGCAGCAAGCAGTACACACACTATCTGAGCACACAAGGAGCCTATATCTTCCTGGAAAAAGCATATATGCACAAAAAAATCTAACTATGCAATAAAAAGAGATCCCTATGACGATAAAGTGATAAAGGATTATTCGTCGGTGCACTTATTATGAAAGACATGACGACGGATGGATTTGTTTTAATGCATTGTAAATATTACATAAATGTAATTAAAAGTCCGCTTACAGTGAAGGCAATGGGAGCCCCACTATTTCGCCCATAAAATCCAATAAACAACCATTCAAAAACCGCCAACAATACTCAATTTACATTTCGTGACTTGAATATGAACCAGGTATTAGTGATATTGTTATTATAAGCGCTAACCCAGACAAACTATTTATAGCGACACCGTGATCACTACTGTATGTCCCTATGTTTACATCATCAAGTGGTCTGCTGTTTCTTTGCTTCCTTGCTCCCTCTAAGTTTATTGTAGATCATAAATCATGCATCTCACCTGGGACAGAAAAAGTCTGAGTAGGTATTAGAGGTGGGAGACTTTGGGCACTTCACGATTCGATTACGATTCAGGAGCTACGATTCGATTACAAATCGATTGGTGCATCTTTAATTTATGTATATTGATGCAGTTTTACATTTCTTTTCGTTTACCAAAATAAGTGTTTACCATTTGCAACTTTAAAAAAACCCAATTCATTTTGGAATAAGAAACAGTTAAATGAATTCCCATTAAATTAATGAAAATGTGTGCAAAACTGGACCATAAGCACCCTAAAATAAAGGAGCTGGTCGGATCTCTCAGTGAGGTGGCTCGCTCCAGTCAGCCAAATTTGAGAACTGTATGCTAATACAAAGATGATGGTCATGTTGACTCAAGTCTTTGCATCTTAACGCAGTGTTTCCCACACATTCATTTATTTGTGGCGGCCCGCCATGAAAGAATTACGTCCGCCACAAATAAAAAAATAAAAAATAAAAAATTGTTTTTTTGTTTTTTTTGTCCTGTCCAGCTTCACAGGCAAATCATATAGTTGATGTAGATGCCCATATCGGCTGTTCAGATTCACTTTACAAAAGAGAAGTGTAGGATACTTCTCTTGTTGCCTTATTTGTATTTGACTTTATTAAATGTATTTATATTAGAAACACAACATGTGTATATATCAAAGGGTGCAAAGTCTGCAGGCAGTAGGAAACACATGGTTAAGTGTAGGGAGTAAAACTGATGGCAGTCTAAAGTTCAAGATTTTTGGAGCACTTTGTTCAGTGGATCAGATGTTTGATGAAGCTCTGTGTCTATCTACCACCACTACTGTTTTCTGTTTATTTGTTACTGACTGTGGCAGGACACTTCTGCCTCTGTTTCACTTTATGTTGCTGGTAAATAATATGGTTGTAGTAGTAGGCTAAAGTTAAATTATTTAGTATGCACTAATTAAAGGGGCAGAGCTTTAAGAGACATTTTAGCTTTTATATTTTATAAGATATATTTTTTGTAAGAACCACAATTAATGAATATATTTCAATGAAAAACTTATTGTTCAAATCTGTATATAAATATGTACATAAAGTGTTGTAATTATATTGTAAAATGGATGGATGGATGGATGGATGGACGTTTAAAACAAAACTGTTATTGTTAATTAGTAAGTATACATTTTTTGAGCCTTTTTAGAGAAAATCATATCATTATGCAAATTACTCGATAATATCATGGTGACCACGCCCATAGCCACGCCCCCACCGCCACAGGTATCTTGCCAGTTTATGGGAAACACTGTTAACGTTTCATTATTTTATCTGTTGAGTGGATAATTTACAATAAAATAGGTATTGTGCGTCGCTACAGCATTAGTCAGCTGCCAGCCACAAGAGGAGCAGTTGATTGCTTGAACCTGTGCTGTTTGGAGTAGCGGCAGCCAATCCAGAGGGCGCTCAAGGTCAGCTGACACATCATCTTAAACAGTGTGATGTGGGTTGCACTGGTATTGCTATTGCGACATCCAGTGGACACATTTAGAACAGCAGTTTCTTTCATAAAAAAATTGCAGCTCATTTTTATACTTAGTAATCGGCCCGTGGGGCCGTACGTTTTACACCTCTGATTTAGACTCACCGAGTTGGTGCTTTACGGAACACTTGTAGCAAAAATGTGCCTTAGGAAATGCAAATAATATCAAGATAATACTTCAATGGGAAAAACTAAACGTTAAAAGTATATCAAACTAACTTTTAACTAAGTGATCACTGCAAACTCATGCATTCTTTGACTATGTTCCCTTGTACTGGAGTGCGTGGTACTTTTGTTGTCTTTTTTCATAAAATCTTGCCCTCTTCCGCCATTTTTGATTAACTCTCGAGGAACTTTGAAGAAACATTTATTGTTTTCGCGATTTACATGGTTCGTACAGCACAAAACAACGCAAGCATAGGGCATTTTTCTTCGAGAAAGGCTACACGGCGCCGAGTACCCATTAAGAACAGACGCTGCCTTGACCACCACATGTATTCAATGAGCCGGACGTGAGCTGGGCATGACGTCATTTTGCACCCAAGCAATATAAGACATATGTCTTTGGCTAAATAAAACGTTATTATGTCCGTTATTTTGGCGTGTCTTTGAGAGGTGGATGGATGCGGGGTCCGTAGGTGCACGGTTGATGTTACTTATTTTGGGCACACCCCGCTTTTGTAGCTGTTCGTAGGGGCTTCACATCCGCTGTTTAGCAACCAGCAAAATCATGCCTCTCTCTTTGAAAGTAGAAGGACGAAAAGCCAATTTAGACCCAGAAATGACGAGAATACACAAAAAGACGCTTGTTCCGTCCCCCTTTTCTAGAGAGGATTATGAGTCATTCTACATCTAAATGTGAATATAACAAGATTATATCAGTCGGCATCCAAATGACAGCAGACATTGTACAGTAAGTGATGTTTTATTATGTTTGTTGGCTCTCATAAAGTCTGTCTGTCAGTGAATAATATTCAGTGATGTAGTTGGGGAAAAAAAATGGACGTCGTGATGCGTTTTTTTAAATGATCTACATTACATACCATATACTTAGAGCATGTACACTACCGTTCAAAAGTTTGGGGTCACCCAAACAATTTTGTGGAATAGCCTTCATTTCTAAGAACAAGAATAGACTGTCGAGTTTCAGATGAAAGTTCTCTTTTTCTGGCCATTTTGAGCGTTTGATTGACCCCACAAATGTGATGCTCCAGAAACTCAATCTGCTCAAAGGAAAGTCAGTTTTGTAGCTTCTGTAACGGGCTAAACTGTTTTCAGATGTGTGAACATGATTGCGCAAGGGTTTTCTAATCATCAATTACCCTTCTGTGCCAATGAGCAAACACATTGTACCATTAGAACACTGGAGTGATAGTTGCTGGAAATGGGCCTCTATACACCTATGTAGATATTGCACCAAAAACCAGACATTTGCATATAGTCATTTACCACATTAGCAATGTATAGAGTGTATTTCTTTAAAGTTAAGACTAGTTTAAAGTTATCTTCATTGAAAAGTACAGTGCTTTTCCTTAAAAAATAATGACATTTCAATGTGACCCCAAACTGTTGAACGGTAGTGTATATAAAACCTCAATGGAGGTGTTTAGATGTTTTTTAAGGGCTTCGTTGAAAGAATAGAGCGACTCCCATACGGTCCATTGTAAGCAGACTTTTAATCTCATTTATTTACAATTTAGAATGCATAAAAAAAGAAAAACATATGTGTTCTTGACTTACTCAAGGATTGTGAATGATAGGCAACATTAAAAATAAAAGTGCAGTTTCCCTTTGAATTTATTTGGAACTTTAAACTGATATTTTCATACATGAAAACACTAGCCGTAGGACTGTTTTTTTTAAAATTGCATATTTATAACATTTCTATGTAGGAAATGCCTTCCAAAGCATCCAGCTAATATTTTTCAATTCCTTTATTAACATCATAACATAGCCCCTTTTGATTTAATGTATTATGGTTTTAAAAAAAGTCTTAAAACGGGTGTCAAACTCGTTTTCATTGAGGATCACATTGTATATTGGTTATGGCTGCCTTCAGAGGGCATATGCATGTATAATCCATCCATTGCCTTCCGTTTATCCGAGGTCTGGTCCCAGGGGCAGCAGCCGAAGCAGAGATTTCAAGACTTCCCTTCCCTTGCTACTTCGTCCAGCTCTTCCTGGGGGATTCCGAGGCGTTCCAAGGGCAGCTTGGAGACATAGTTCCTCCAAAGTGTCCTTGGTCTTCCCGTGGCCTCCTACTGGTCGGATGTGCCCTAAACACGGGGCATTCTGACCCGATGCCCGAACCACCTAATCTGGCTCTTCTCTTCTCTTTAGTCTACTTTATACCTTTTGTTTTTGCCCTCTTTTTGTGCCCTTGTGTGCATTATCCTTTCCATCCTTTGTTACTGAGCTACTGTGTGGAACAATTTCCCATGTGGATCAATAACGTTTGTCTAAGTCTAAATGTGGAGGACTAGCAGCTTTACTCTGAGCTCCTCCTGAATGACAGAGGTTCTCACCCTAGCTCTATGGGAGAGCCCCGCCAACCGTCATAGAAAACCTATTTGTCCTTTTGGTCATAACCTAAAGGATAGAAACGTAGATTGATCAGTAAATTGAGAGCTTTGCCTTCCGGATCAGCTCCTTCTACTCAACGACGGATCAATACAGGGTCTGCACTCGTGAAAAAGACCTCGAGGTGCTTGAACTCTTCCACCCCTCATTATATTACTACACAATTGCCTATGCATTGGCTTATTAGATTTGTTTACATACAAATTGATGGATGCTTGCAAAGCAAATTAGGTCAATCCCCTTTACCTGCATTGTTAGCCGCCTCTTATTGGCAGGTTTTCACTATTTAGAACAAATAGAAAAGATAAAGACATCAATCAATCAATCAATGTTTATTTATATAGCCCTAAATCACAAGTGTCTCAAAGGGCTGTACAAGCCACAACGACATCCTCGGTACAGAGCCCACATACGGGCAAGGAAAACTCACCCCAGTGGGACGTCAATGTGAATGACTATGAGAAACCTTGGAGAGGACCGCATATGTGGGTAGCCCCCCTCTAGGGGAGACCGAAAGCAATGGATGTCGAGTGGGTTTGACATAATATTGTGAAAGTCCAACACATCAGCGAGAGTCCAGTCCATAGTGGGGCAAGCAGGAACCATCCCGAGTGGAGACGGGTCAGCAGCGTAGAGATGTCCCCATCTGATGAACAGGCTAGCGGTCCACCCCGGGTTTGGAGCAGAGTAGAAAAGAAAAGAAAAGAAACGGCAGATCAACTGGTCTAAAAAGGGAGTCTATTTAAAGGCTAGAGCAGGGGTCGGCAACCTTTACCACTCAAAGAGCCATTTTGGCAAGTTTCACAAATTAAAGAAAGTGATCGGAGCCACAAAAAAAAATTTACAATTTAAATTGAAAAACACTGCATACAAAGCTTACATGCTTTGTGCTATGTTAACCAGGGGTCTCTGACACGCGCACCGGCACGCACTTTAATGTGGACATTTGATGTTAGCGCAGCTCGCGAGTTTCGAAAGAATGACGCTTGATGGCGTCATACTTGCCAATCCTCTCACTTTTCCCGGGAGACACCCAAATATCAGAGCGTGATGACACTGCATTTGGCGCCCTCTACTGGCTGGCCTAACGGTGCACCTATTGACCACACGTAGAATGCAGTTTCAGCTTGCTCACGTAAGTGACAGCAAGGCGTACTACCTCAGCAACCACACATCTTACACTGACGGTACCAATACCCAGAATCCCATGCAGCACTAACTCTTCCGCTCAACCAACGCAAGGAGAGGGGGGGGGGGTTTGATGTGTGTGGGGGGGGGTTGTGGTAGCGGGGTGTATAATCCAGACCGGAAGAGTTAGGGCTGCATGGGATTCTGGGTAATGGTTGTGTTGTGTTTATGTTATGTTACAGTGCAGATGTTCTCCAGAAATGTGTTTTTCATTCTTTTTTGGTGTGGGTTCACAGTGTGGCGCATATTTGTAACGTAACAATGTTAAAGTTGTTTGATACGGCCACCGTCAGTGTAAGATGTGTGGCTGATGAGTAAGTATGCTTTGCTGTCTCCTGTGTGTACAAGTAATACCAACATGCAACATGTGGCTGGACTGGCACGCTGTATGCTATAGAGGACAATAACTGTAGTGCAATTAGGGCACGCCCTTTTGTTTGGTAATTAGAGTGTGAATAGGATTATTTTTTCCCTGGGAGTAATCTATGAGAGACATTGAGATCCATAAATCTCCTGGGAAAATCAGGGGGGGTCGGCATGTATGTAGCTGAGCCGCATCAGAGTGGTCAAAGAGCCGCATGCGGCTCCGGAGCCGCGGGTTGCCGACCCCTGGGCTAGAGTATACAAATGAGTTTTAAGATGCGACTTAAATGCTTCTACTGAGGTAGCATCTCTAACTTTTACCGGGAGGGCATTCCATAGTATTGGAGCCCGAATAGAAAACGCTCTATAGCCCGCAGACTTTTTTTGGGCTCTGGGAATCACTAATAAGCCGGAGTTCTTTGAACGCAGTTTTCTTGCCGGGACATATGGTACAATACAATCGGCAAGATAGGCAGGAGCTTGACCGTGTAGTATTTTATACGTAAGTAGTAAAACCTTAAAGTCGCATCTTGGGTGCACAGGAAGCCAGTGCAAGTGAGCCAGTATAGGCGTAATATGATCAAACTTTCTTGTTTTTGTCAAAAGTCTAGCAGCCGCATTTTGTACCATCTGTAATCTTTTAATGCTAGACATAGGGAGGCCCGAAAACAAAACGTTACAGTAATCGAGACGAGATGTAACGAACGCATGGATAATGATCTCAGCATCGCTTGTGGACAAAATGGGGCGAATTTTAGCGATATTACGGAGATGAAAGAAGGCCGTTTTAGTAACACTTTTAATGTGCGACTCAAACGAGAGAGTTGGGTCGAAGATAATACCCAGATTCTTTACAGAGTCACCTTGTTTAATTGTTTGGTTGTCAAATGTTAAGGTGGTATTTTTAAATAGATGTCGGTGTTGAGCAGGACCGATAATCAGCATTTCCGTTTTCTTAGCGTTGAGTTGCAAAAAGTTAGCGGACATCCATTGTTTAATTTCATTAAGACACGCCTCCAGCTGACTACAATCCGGCGTGTTGGTCAGCTTTAGGGGCATGTAGAGTTGGGTGTCATCAGCATAACAGTGAAAGCTAACACCGTATTTGCGCATGATGTCACCTAGCGGCAGCATGTAAATACTAAAGAGTGCAGGGCCAAGAACCGAACCCTGGGGAACTCCGCACGTTACCTTAACATAGTCCGAGGTCACATTGTTATGGGAGACGCACTGCATCCTGTCAGTAAGATAAGAGTTAAACCAAGACAAGGCTAAGTCTGTCATCCCAATACGTGTTTTGATACGCTCTAATAAAATATTATGATCAACAGTATCGAAAGCAGCGCTAAGATCAAGAAGCAGCAACATAGATGAAGCATCAGAATCCATCGTTAGCAATAGATCATTAGTCATTTTTGCGAGGGCTGTCTACGTAGAGTGATTTGCCCTGAAACCGGATTGAAAAGGTTCACAGAGATTGTTAGACGCTAAGTGTTCATTTAGCTGCTGTGCTACAATTTTTTCGAGGATTTTCGAGATAAACGGAAGGTGGGACACCGGCCGGTAGTTTATCAGGAGATCAGGATCGAGGTTAGGTCTTTTGAGTAGAGGATGAATAACCGCTTTTTTGAATGCTAGGGGAACAGTGCCAGAGGAAAGTGATAAGTTTATAATATTTAATACTGATGGACCTAATAATTCAAAAAGCTCCTTGATAAGTTTCCCAGGAATTGGGTCAAGTAAACATGTTGTTTGTTTTGTCCCATTTACACATTTTGACAATTCCTCCAATGTTATTTCATCAAAGAGAGAGAAACTATTTTGGAGGGCAGTGTCCGTCGTATATACAGTCGTATCTGTGTTAATAGAACCCAGTTGTAGCTGAGATGCATTGTCTTTAATCTCTTTTTTAATGACTTCAATTTTCTTATTAAAGAAATTCATAAAGTCATCTGCTGAGTGGGTGGAGCTACTGGGAGAAGTCCCTTGTTGGGTTAGCGATGCTACCGTACAAAACAGAAATTTAGGATCATTTTTGTTGAGGTGGATGAGATTTGAGTAATATTTAGCTTTAGTTGAGGTAAGCATGCGTTTATAAGTTATTAAACTATCACACCATGCTTGATGGAAAACCTCAAGTTTAGTCGCACGCCATTTGCGTTCCAGCTTTCCACATGATAATTTCTGGGCTTTAGTTTCTTCTGTAAACCATGGGGTACGCCTTTTAGGGGCCCTTTTTAGCTTTAGCGGTGCTACAATATCAATGGTGTCGCGCAGGGCGTCATTAAAGTTGTTAGTGAGGTTATCAATAGAGCCCACATAATTTGGGAATGGTGCCATTACCGAAGGCAGTAGGTCAGTAAGAGTCGTCGTTGTGGCAGCATTAATGTTGCGGCTGCTATAGTAGTTATTATTATTATTATTAGTTTGTTGACAATGAGTCAGAACTTCGAATTTTATAAGGTAATGGTCGGACATTACTTTAGTGTACGGGAGTATCGTAACTTTAGAGGTGGTGACACCCCTGACAAGCACTAGATCTATCGTATTACCGTTGCGATGCGTGGGTTAATTTATTATTTGTGTAAGACCACAGCTATCAATTATAGTCTGGAGCGCCACGCATGGAGGGTCCGATGGGGTATTCATATGGATATTAAAGTCCCCCATTATGATTATATTGTCGGTGTGCGTCACTAGATCGGCAACAAACTAAAAATTCACTGATGAAGTCCGAATAGGGCCCAGGGGGGCGGTAGATAACAGCCAGGTGGAGAGGCAGCGGTGTGACAAACCTCAAAGTGAGCACCTCAAACGAGTTATATTTATTATTTAGGTTAGGTGTAAGATTATAGTTTTCATTGTATATTAGTGCGACACCCCCTCCCCTTTTAAGAGATCTGGCAACATGTGTATTGGTATAGCCAGGAGGAGATGCTTCATTTAGCGCAAAAAAAATCGTCTGGTTTGAGCCAGGTCTCGGCGAGACCAACGACGTCAAGTTTGTTGTCTCTAATGACTTCATTAACTAATAACGTTTTGGAAGATAATGATCTTATGTTTAAAAAGCCCATATTATAGGTAGTGGGCTGTTTTGAGGATTGTTTGTTGAAATTATCCGAAGTAGCAATATTAATAATGTTGCGTTTATTATGCGTATTGCACTTTAAATAGTTTCGACCATATCTAGGAATTGATACGACGGGGATATTCAGATTGTTTGCTTGATGTTGCGATAAACTGAACGCATCATAGTTAGCTACCTCAGTATGTCTGCCTCTGACACGGTCACAAAAGAAAAAACATTGTGTGAGTTGTGTTTTATTCTAAGAGAATTGCTATGTGTGCAGGGATTATCCAGCCTGACGCCGGCTAGTTCTAGTTTAAATGGCTTCTTACCCGGAGACTCCACGTTTCTTTGGTTAGCTTTTCTCTTTGTTGTTAGCCCAGCTCGGCATCCCCGCTTCTGCTTCCGCTCGCACCGCCTATGTCGTCTCCATTGGCGGTCACCGCTAGCACTTGACTCCGCTGCTACAAAGGCCGCTCGATGTAGCCCACAAAGTATTCCCATGCTAGCGAGGAGGTCCACCGTACATGCATCTTTCGGTCTATAACGACCCGATCCATCCACATCCAGAATTGTCTGTCGGTCGTATGTAATCACAGAGTGTTCACGCTTTGAGCCAGCCATGAAATTGACAGAAATGACGGGTGTTTTTTGCCAAATCGCTCTACACTCCCAAGAGCGTTAGCAGAGCCGCTGTGGCTAATGTGCAAAATTCCAAAAAAGTGAAATTCCTCTTTCTATCAGCCTTGACAGAGCTGGCGACATCTGTCAAGGCTTGGACTGTGGCTTGGTTTGTTCTCCCGTGGTGCAAATGATTTGGACCAGACATCGCGTGAAGGTGAATACATTTTTAATTCTAACTCAAAAAAGTACAAACAAAAGGCGCTCACAGCGGAGGTAAAAAACTTGACTATGACAACAAAAGGCGCGCACAAAGGCGGAGAACTATAAACATGAAACAAAAACTTACTTGGCATGGGACTATGAACATGGCATGAAGCAAAGTGATGATAACATGTGCAGAGCATAAATGTGATGTCGCCAGGCTGACCAACAGAAAATGAAAAGCTTAAATAACACAGACATGATTAACAACAGGTGCGTGACTCAAAACGTGAAACAGGTGCGTGACATGACAGGTGAAAACTAATGGGTTGCTATGGAAACAAAACAAGGGAGTGAACAACCAGGAACTAAGAAAGTGTCCAAAACACAAACAGCACATGGCCAAACAAAAACATGATCAACACAGACATTATCATTATTATATGACACAAACATAATAAAACATCACTTACTGTACAATGTCTGCTGTCATTTGGATGCCGACTGCTCGGATGTTCATATATTTCCATTTAGATGAAGAAAGACTCATAATCCTTGCGATGAAAAAAGGGGGTAGAACGCAGCATATTTTTCGTGTTTTTCTCACCATTTCTGGATGTAAGTTGAATGCCATAGTTGAGCAATTTGTCAGATTATGTCTTCATCATTTTACTATCCAGTTGACCGGCATTATTTATTGGATATAATAAACTTTCGAGCTCTGAAGCATGAAAGCAGCTCACCGCAGCTGCTGATGTCAACACAGCCAGCACCAGCTGTTAGGTCCCTCTGATCACGGCGCCACAGTAAATAGTTTGTCTACGTTAGCACTTATAATAAAAATATCGCTAATACTTGGTTAATATTCAAGTCACAAAATATAAATGAAGTATTGTTGGCGGTTTTTGGATATTTTTTTAGAGGGATTTATGGGCAGAATAGAAAACCTCCCATTGACTTTGTTATAAGCAGACTTTTATTTACAAGTTAAAATGCATTAAAAAAGAAATACAGCGGTCGTCTTGCCTCTCATAATGATTGTGAAAGTTGGGAAAATAACAAAATAAAAAGTGCAGTTCCCCTTTAATGATTGCACTCTGCAATGGCATATTTATTTTTAGTTAGCCCTTTGTCTTTTGTAAATGTGTTTGTATTATAGATGAATTATTTTTACTTTAGGTTTCATTTTGAAATGAAAGTTCACATAGTGTTTGTTTAAAATAGAACGTGCAATAAAATATGTTTTACATAACAATGCTTTTTTGGAATTTTGCCTATCGTTCACAATCATTATGAGGGACAAGAACACACGTCTTTTTTTGGGGGATTTTAAAGATGATAAAAAACGCTTGAAAGATGCGGCTAATGGGAGTCACCGTTGTAGCCTTCAAAGCCCTCTAAAACAACTTAAAAAAGATTCATCAAGGTTTTATATACACACTGCAAGTCTTTATATAATGTAGTAACAGACACGTTCATAACAATATGTAATATGTACAATATTTACCGTATTTTGGTCATTTTAATCATTGCCGGAACTAATTATTCGGCACATCTATTTCCGTTTCCATAGCATCGCACGTCTAACTTCTGGCATCAACCCCTTTCCGGATACAAACACGCTTGTGTGTTCCAATTATGGCAGATTCAGTAACAAACAACGAAGATGACTATATTTGGACAAATGAGGATTCACAACTTTACCTTTTTGAATCTTAATTTATGAAGGATGAGCTACTGCTTTTAGAAACGAGTACGAAGGATGAGTTGAGTGTTGGCCCAGACGGAAGGCGATAGAATGAGGTGAATGTGAATCGAAAAAAAGCAAAATATGGAACTTGAAGCCAAGCTATTTGGACATAAGTGGAGTGCTTACCCATAATTAACCGGAAAAAAATATCCCCTGCCAGCTGGACAAAAGAGACAACTGTCAATCGAGTGAGTCACACTTTATACTGATCATGATACACACAGCACATCATGCGTGTATCATGACAGACAGCATAATATACTGTCTGGCTAGCTGTGTACAAACAAAACATAAAATGTGGGCTAATACTTTACAGATACTGTAATATGATTGTTCCTGTTTTTCAGTAAGTACAGATTGGTGTCCTATCAAATTGTGTGAAGTACAAACTCAAAACGCTTTTGGTGCTGACATAGAAGCTAGCTTATCTCTTGCCGTAGCTAGCTTTTACGGCTAATACCATAAGCACACCAATGTGTTAGTACGCTAGAAAAATAGTTCCTGAGTGTTCGCTCTTACGATAACAATTTTGCTACAGTTTGGTTATTTTACAGGTTACGGGACGTAAATTAAGTATTGTTGATGGTTTTTGAATGCATTTTGAAAGTGATTTAGTGGTAGAATTGATTGCTCCCATTAGCTGCATTGCTAGCTACCTAGAACAAGCAGATTTTTATGTTAGAATGCAAAAAAAACAACCTTTTGTCTTCTTGTTTCTTATACGGATCGTGAACGATAGGCAACATTTCCCCCAAAATGCAGTTCCCCTTTAATAATCGTGATTCCAATATCGATAAAAATTATGGTGACTATTATTTTGGCCATAAAAAAAATAAAAAGGTTAATAAAAATAAAAATAACAACTATACAGCACAATTATCGTTATCAGCTCACTGTTAAATAAAGAAATGTGATTTTATTATTAAACAAATGAATGTTTAATAACACATGAATGATGACACACAAAATTACATAATATTGGCATCATTGAATACCAGATATTCAGTACCTGAAAACTGGTACCTTATCGGCTCAAATGTGAACGGTACCCATCCATAGTCAGGTCCTTGGAGTCATCGTGTGTAAACACTAACTCGTTCACATACAGTATTTGTTGGTGTAACTTCAGAGGAATGGAAAATGATTTGAAGCAGTTCAAATCTGTGTAACTTTTATTAGTCATTAGGCCTCTCAAGCCTACAACAGAAGAATAAGATCAGTGTTTCTAACCTACTTTTGCTTCAGATTTCTTGGAACAAACAGTAGTTCAGGACATCATGTGAGATTTTCCCCAGTGGGTTTTTCTTTTTCTTTCTGCCATGAAGCAGCTTGTTGAGCAACCTAGCAACAATTTGTCTTTCACTGTTGCCTTGGATCTTCCCTTGAGAAACCAAGTCTGTTGGATAACACCATTTCTCTGCCCACACAGGCATAGTTCCTCAAGGAATTGAACTGATTTGAGGATTATTTTGCTGCACATATTTTGGATTATAATATTTTATCTAATAAACAATGTAATAACTAAAAAAAACAAATTGTTTACATTCTGCTTAACTAAAAGTACAGCAGTACCTCATTTTTGTTGTTAATCCATTCCATAGGGTCTGTTGAAAACTGAATTTTACAAAACCAAACATTTTTTCCTGCAAGAAAGAATGTAAATACAATATAAGTGTTACATATCGGCAAACAAAAAGAAAAAACACATTTTGTAGAGATATATGATAGTTTTACATGCATAAAACACTGTGAAATAAATGTTTACATTTATTGAGCGCTTTTGTTGGAGAAGATGGTGATGAGCAGAGATGGAGAGCCCCTTGGATACCGTCTTTGTACTTTGCTACAAATTCTTTTTTGAATTCAATAGTGTTCTTCACCTTCTTTATCAGTTAAGACTTTCTTTGGCCCCATGGCAGATTATTTTGCGTTCATGCTCAATTACAGAGACCTGTGGCGTAACTGTGTTCATTAGCAAGGTTTACAGCAGGACAGGCTAACAAGCATGTTTTGTTTGGAAAAAATAAAAATAAAAAAAATAAAAAAGATATGTTGCAACCACAGTTGAACTCACACTTTTGTATCGTAGTGACTTGGCAGGTATGTGTTATTTTGGAGGTTGTTAATTCCATGTGAATTGTGTGGCCTTAAACGCATCAGGGGGTGAGTCCAGGGTGCACTAGAGAGAAAATGTCTGCTTTCTGTGCAGAAAGCTAGTTTACACGACAAGTCGGACTTACTGCTGCCTGGGATTCTTTGTTTGGGCACTCGATTCTGCTAATAACGTCTAGAAAGTAACTTAATTTTGCCTAATTAATACACAACTTATGCATGTAGGATTGACTAACAAACATTATTGTAACTTTAGTCTAACATTGCCACAATCATGTATCAAATTCACACCACTAAAACGTACACACGGTGACTTCCTGTCTAGTGCAAACTAAGCTTTAAAAAAAGCACGCCAGTATTAACCTGGACTACCAAAGAAATACATGAAAAATGTGTTTTATTGTCGTTGTAGTCAGGACATACAGTGGTAGCTCAGTATTTGCAGGCTGTATACCATCTGGGTTATCCTACGTCCAACCATTGCCGGTAACAAACTAGTCTGTGGGCGTAACATTTCGCAAACAAAAAATTACACATTAGTCCATTGTTTTTTTTTTTTTTTATGTAAAACTAATTTTTCTTCATAAAATTAGGTTCTTATTTTTGGATATCTGGAACATATTTGGATTGACATTATGTCTCATAGGAAAAAATGCTTCAGTTTTTGTACATTAGGGTTTTTGTTTGACCTTTTGGAAGGGATTACTAACAAAAACCAAGGTACCACTGTACAACCAAATCAGCAGCACAGCAGCTATGTTTGACAAGAATATATAATATCCTATGTTTCCCACAGAATGGCAATTTATTTGTGGCGGTGGGGCCAGGGCAGTGTCAATACAGTGTCATCATATAATTTGGTATGAGCATGTATTTTTTTAAAGAGCCTAAAAAATGTTATACATATATTTGAAGAAAAATCATTGGTGTTCACAACTGTGGAACATTTAAAGTCTACAATTATCTTATGATGATTTTAATCTACATTCAACACACTTCCTTTGTGGTCTACATGCATTCACACATATATGATTCTACACCGTTTTTCAGTTATTCTTTATGATTATTCTTATTCTACCACTTTTTGGCTCAGCATAACTTCATCCCTGTTCATCCGATTCATAATGTTCCAACTTCAAAATGTTTAGCCCATTAAGGAATTGTTGGGACTTCAACTTTTTTCACATATGTTTTACCTTTCGCAATTTCCACATTTTTCTACCAATTCAAACCATTCCACCTTCAACACATTCCACTCATTCTGCTAATTGAAATTAGCAAATTTCCAGGTTCCAGAAAATTTTATGAGTTTCTAGAATTCCCGGTTTTCCAAAGACTATTTTCACCTTTTTTTCTGAAGTTTTCACAGTCGACATTTTTTTTTAACCATTTCCAATCATTCCACCATCAAAACATTTCCCACGATCAGGACAACTATGAATAATTTCAAAAATCCCAGATTTTCCAGAAATTTGCAAGTTTCCAGGAAATTTCCTTTCAAATAAATAGACATACTATATATTTTAAACAATTTTTAACTTTTAAACTATTTTAACCATCAAACCATTTCTACAGTCCACTAGCATATCACTTCAGCGCTAGCTTGTCAACATTCAAACCATTCCTTCAAATAAACTATTTCACTATTTAAACCATTTCAACATTCAATCCATTTCTACATTTGAACTACTCTCACATTCATTCTACATTCCATCACCATTTCAGTTCAGCTTTAGAATTGAAGCATTCACATGCAGTTTACACAAACATTGCTTAATCTAGTTAATAATAAAGAAGAGAGCTTGAAAGATGTTCTTCCATGATACTGCATATAATTAACATTGGAAGGATTAGGATATACCAGCATGCTAAATAGAAGCAGAAACAATAAAATCACTCAGCACCTTTGACACTCCTGGCTGGAAACATTTCTCAGGTTGAATGAAAACAACATCTTTTACAACATTGTAACTTTAAAATGACTCCTGTAGTTAAAATCATTGATTGGTGAGTCATTTCTCCACAGGCTTTGTAATCAAGACACTGTTGATATGTTTCTTTTTTTAAATGGCATGTTTTCTGTTTCTCTTCAGATACAAGCCTTTCTTCCCATTCCAAGTGCAGCCTCCTCTGGGACTTTCTTCTGATTTGGAACTGTCAGTCCAGGACAGACGGCTGGTGGAGGGCCGACTCAAAGTCAGCCTAATTGAAAGCAGCAGGTCAGACACTTATAGTGCTGTGTGTTTAATAATGCATCCAATACAGGTGCGGTGAATTAATTGTGTAATTCAGGTCTGTCTCGTTTTGACTGCTATTTTTAGCTACATGAAGGGGTCACAATGTAATACAAATGCTTTTAGGATGATGCAATAGACATCCAGGTCACTGCAAATGACAAACACAATATAAGCGTAGTAATATAGTTGTAGTAATTAATGCCTTGATGACAATGTATTTACAAACTTTTTCTTTGCCAACATCAATATTTTAAAATTTTCCATTACGATCATATTAGTTGTTGTAAATTCAACTAATCCACAGGAATTATGCACAACCTCGTAACCTTGTCGAATCACTGCAATTTACCCAGAATTGTTATCACGCGATGCAACGTCTTCGCCAGCGACTAATGTCCTTCCACATTGTAGCTTCTCAATCAAGAATCCTCGCCTCCATGGCAACATCTGTTGTTTGAGGTTACATTGAAATTATTTTAACAATTAACAATGGCTCAAATACTGTCATTATCAGTAACGCAGCGGGATGTACCGCTGGCATGCAAATAGGGCTGCAAGATTTTGAGAAAAAATCTAATTGCGATTTTTCTCTCCAAAATTGCGATAGTGATTCAAATTGCGATTTTTATATTTTCTACACAACAATGCATAAAACTGCAAAAATAACAAATCAAGGAAGACATGTTAAGGTGCCACACATTAGAACAATATGCAATCATTTACTTTCAAAAACATTTGGCTTTATGCAGACAGACTCCGACCTTTTTTCTACATCATGCTCTTTTACTAAAGAAATATTAGATATCATATATACAGTGTTTATAATGTAATGTACTGTAATCATAATATATAATAACGTATATAACTGTTTAAAAGGATTTATACTTTTATTTATCATTACTGTAGAGTTATTTACCAATGTACTGTAATTGGAAGGTTAATAACTTTCTTATCCTAAATAAATAAACAAAACAATAAAATGGACTCATTCCTGTAAGCAAAAATTTAACCCAAATAGATATTGAACATCTTAGGTGCATTTTTTTCCACAGTTGGATTAATAAGGTCGGACGTTGTCTTTTCGTTTGTGATCACGCCGCATTTTTGCTTGTTCGTTCGTGCTGATGGGCTCTTATCACCCATCCAATTTGAAGCTGAAATATTCTCACAACGGGACATTTGGCTTTGTAATCTTATTTTTTTCCCTCCTTATTTGTGTTACTTTGTGGCACTTCTTACTAGCGATCGCAAGGCTCTCTGTACTGTGAGTGTGTTGGCGGCAGCGCCCCGCTCTCGTCTCCGCCGAGACAAAGATTGTTAATGACTGAAAAGAGGGGTCACTTTGTTCAGTTAATTCCACTGTTAAATAAACACGGTATAATGCTGAGAGCGACGCACAAAGTAACACATCTTTCTTTCTGTTTGAAGTGAGAGACAAACAAACTCGAGGCGTAACTATTCTGACTGCTGAACATGGCTGTCAATCAAATGCCGGTGATGGCAGAGGAAAAAAAAACCCCTCAGCCTCTTGTGGTTATTTACCGCACTAATTAAAACCTCAATGTCGATTCGATTTCCATTAATCGTGCAGCCCTACATGCAAACTAAAGTTCTAAAACGTGCTTATTCAATATATGTAACACAAATAATTAATCATGTCTAGATTATTTTCTTTCTTTAATCAAACAAATTATTTTCAATATATTTCATTTGTATTAATGTATATATTTTATTTATACATTTTTAAATAATATTTTTGAGTAATTATTACTTAAATTAAACATTTTTGTATACTTCATAACCATTATATTTGAACTCTATATTAGTATATAATATGGGGCGGCCTGGCTCAGTTGGTAGAGCAACCGTGCAAGTAACTTGAGGGTTCCAGGTTCGATTCCAGCTTCCGCCAACCTGTTGTGTCCTTAGACAAGACACTTGACCCTCCTTGCTCCCAATGCCACCCACACTAGTTTAAATGTAGCTTAAGAATGTAGATAATGGGTTTCACCATGTAAAACGATTTTTAGTCTCTAAAGAAAAAGTGCTAAATAAATATAATTCACTTCTTATACAGTATTAGATAAAGTCCTTTGGGTCACTCTGAATATTACAGCAACCTGCTGCTGCATTTAACAACTGAGCTCAATAGAGGGCAGCAGTTTCCTAGAAATATGCTCTATGCTTTTTTGATGACAGTTCTTTTCAATGTCATCCTTTGCAATAACAACCATACATGCAACCTTTTCCAAATCCTACAGTATCTCACCCACCACAAGGAAGTACAAAATCTTGTGACTAAAAAAAGACGCTCCAGCCCACAGTCACTAGGTGGGCAGCACTTTCTTAGCTCAACATTGAGTAAATTACTGCAGATGATAAGGTACTCTCAGAGTTTCCCTCTAGATTGCCAGGATACTGTGGTTAGGGGCATGGTCAGTATGACATAATCACATTATTTGCTATGATGCATATATTTTCTTTAAAAAGTAAAACAAAATTATACATACATTTTAAACAAATCTGTTATTATAAATTATAGTATTAAAATATATTTTTTCTTGCATAATATTGTTTTTCTTCTAGAGATTTCGCCAATCCTTTTAGTCACTCTTTCTTTATTAAAAACAACTGGCAACAAATCTAGCATCTATTTCTGGTGTTATTGTAGACTGTACTCGTGTTTAGAGACTCTTTCCTTCTGTCGCCCCATGTGCGAGACAAAAAGTGATCTCTCCTTAAAAGCCTCCACTGTAAACTCAAATTTTGAAGACCGCTGTCTGCAGTTGTATCTCGGATACATTAAAGTACGTCGTCATCGGGAGCATGCTGCGTCCAATCCAGACAACCCCGTGCGTATTGCTTACGTCATTACAACATTAGATTTGAGCAGATCTGCTGTGTTGATCAAAGTACGTATTTTTCCTGCCAAATTTCCAGTGCATCACTAGTAGGCCTGGGCGATATATCGATTTTATTGATATATTTGAGTTTTTTGTTGCAAACCATTTAAAAATAAATAAATAAATGTTTTGCCTCCTCTTGCTCGGGCATACTTTTTGCCCCGAGGAGCTTGCGTGTTCCCCTTACTTTCTTAGCGGCACACTTAGCAAAACATGGTTGTTAGGCCCTTTTCCACCGCAGGAACTTTTCCACTTACCTGTTTAATAAAAGTTCTCCCTGTGTCTCCACCAAAACTACCTGGGTAGATTTAGTTCTTCAGGAACCTTTCGGAGTTCCTCATAGTGAGGTGGGTCTTTTCGAAGCTACCCTGAACTTTTTTGGCGGCTGGCTGTGCTGTCGGATGCGGATTGGTTGAACACCCTTGGGAACGTCCTAAAAAACGTATTTATGAAACACTTGACCGCCATTGCGAAGTATGTGAGGATGACTTGTTTATTTTTTATTTCTTGTTGTCTTATCTTGTCCGGAGAACGACTTGCCATAGCTTTGGATTTCTACCAGGTCCCCCTTTCTTTGTGCAGTTCTGCTAGCTATTTTCGGCCTGTTGGCTCAACAGAACTGGACACCATTACACTTTTCCCCAACTACGTAACGGGCCGAGAGTTAAAATGTTAATAGCCGTTATAGGAACTTATAGTTAACGCGTTCTTATCGTATAAACTTTCACAGGCCTAATATATACACATATGTATAAACACACACATATATGTACAGTATATATACACACACACACACACACACACACACACACACACATATATATATATATATATATATATATATATATATATATATATATATATATATATATATATATATATATATATATATATATATATATAGTCATGCTAAATAATATCTGGTTCATTAGTAATATAATTACAAAAAATCACTAAAACCGGGTGAAAATGTACTCAACGTGAAATACATACCAGATACAAAATGAGCCGAGCAATTGTGAAAGTTATCCACATTCTTCCTACTCGTATTGTGTTTGAGGTTTATAATCCATATTTATCTTTCTTCTTGGACAATTGTTCTGTCTGAGTTCCCTGATTTTCACAACTTTGACTAGGCAGTATTATTGTATATGTTTTTCTCTGTTTGCTCAATTTTTACACCACTTCTTAGCTTTAGCAGAGGTGCTAACAGTCTATTTCACATTAGATATATTGTTCTGTTTTTCTCAAGAATGGCCGACATTCTAGTTCTTGTTGTCACGTGAAAACACTCAATATGAAGCACACTGCATCTTCTGCAAGAAAACTTTAGAACATTAGGCATGAATACATTTAAGTTTAATGACAAATTAGAAAAATGGCTGTTGCAATGTTTGCCATTATTTTTTTCCAAACAAATATTAGTTTAGAATAGAGAGAACTGTTGTATTTTTAGTTGAGTTGAGCATTTAGTTTTTTAATGCGAAAGAGCAGCGATGAATTCATTTAAAGTTTTAATTTTGGGCTACTGATTTTCCTTCATGTCTTTGTACGTTTTGTCAGTAAGAATGTGTAATTGTCTAGACTTACATTTTATTCATCATGGTCTTCAAATTATTTTAAAACGTCTTAAATTTGACTTTCTGAATCATTGGTTGGTGTTGCTGTTCCAAAAGTTTGACATTTACCGGCAATTCTTTGGTGAATTGACTGATTGTAAAATTGTAACTCTCGTTGATATTATTTTAATAGTACCGTCATTCTTCTTAGGCAGTATGGCTCTAATAAAAGGGTGTAAAAATAAGACATTTTGTGTGGGTGAATAGCAAAATAAACTTTTTTGGGGGGAAAAATGTTTAAGCAATCTTCAGCAAACACCTTTTATACGACCCAAGGTATAGCTCGTCTCTTTTTGCCCTATCGCAGGCTCTTCATCCTGGGCTCGTATGATAGAGAAACCTACGTTCACTGCACTCTGGAGCTCAGCAGTCACCAGTGGAAGGAGAAGACTCGCAGCTCCATCAAACGAGTGAGTAACCTTGATTTTGTTCATTTTTTGGCAGTTTTTGATTACATAATGATCCACAACCACAGATAGTGGGGCTGTTGCTGTTCTTATACATTCTGGACACTGTGGTAATAGACACATATATTATTAAACAACCATCTATGCACCACAGAGAGCAACAGCAAGTGGATACTTAAAATGAGAGTGTCAATAAAATATTGCTTATTGAATGGAAGCAGACAGATGAACATTCACATTGCGGTGTAACCCAATTACTTCCTTCTCAGATGCCGCAAATTGGCCACGCCAGCTGTCATTGACACATTAATACAAGCTAATTTTCATTTTCCTTCTATTGATGAGATTATCCCCTTGGTTGACATTTTGTTCACATTTGCAAAGAACATTTTCACACCCCAGGCAAACCTTTCTAATTGCCGCAATTTAGAAACATCATAGTTATCACTAATGAGCATTTTAGTGTGAAATGCCAGCCCTGGCTACTGGCTGCTTGCTTTTCCTTGTACCCACCAGTGAGTGACATTTGAAATTGCTGAATTAGGGTTTGTGTTGTTATCATGGAGTGGCACAATTCTGCCCTTTGTCCAACAGGGGGCAGTAAAATATTACTTTAAATTTTTACCTCACCTGCTCCCTGCTATCGCTGTCATTTTTATTATCCTCTACTGTACGCATACACATACTAAGCTGTGTTTCCCACACAACTGGGATGTGTGTATTGTGGTGGGTTGCACTGAAGGTTAATGTGATTGTAGAATTAGCCTAATTTGTCATGACGACAGCTGGATTGCATATGACGTTACATCCGTTTTTCTTCTTCGTGGCTTAATTGACACGATGGTCAAGCAGCGTGAGTGTAGCATTAAAATAAGTGAGACTGAGTGTAGAGTTTGAGCAAAACATGCTGTATTGCTGTTCTGTTCTTGGGTGTTCCAGTCGTTCAAATGGAGAGATGCTTTCATAGAGTCCCAAAAATAAGTGGTTGACAAAGGTAATAAAAAGTCAGGGGAAAAAAACGAAAGTGTGTTGAAGGAAATAGCTCTTAAAAATATAACTTTCATCATCTTATGGAATACAATCCAGTGTTTCCCCCAGAAAATATGTTAGTTTAGGTGGTGTCTCTCCGGCGGACAAACCGGGGAAGGGGGTGGGTGTAAGGATCGGTGTAACTCTTGGCCTGTCGCCATCACGTCTCCATCTCGTCGCTGCCACCACAGCCTTGGGAGCAATAGACTTCAGACTGCGGTGAAGTAGGCCGGCTTCGTCGTGTGAAGAAGCCTACAATTTTTGATTGTGTTTTCCGCTCCATTTGCTGAATGGCGATATACGATATATATCTCGATATTTTTCCTGTAAAGTAAAAACAAAACAGTCCTAGTTACCTGAGATACTAAGTATGTCATTATTATGACTTAGTAAGTCAATATTTTGACTTAGTAATTTACTAAGTCAAAATAATGAGTTACTAAGTCAAAATAATTACAAAATAATGACTTACTAAGTCAAAATAATGACAAAATAATGACTTACTAAGTCCAATTAATGACTTACTGTAAGTAAGCGTTTTCAATAAGAGAAACTTCCTGTGATGCAATCGAGTTTATTCTCCACTATATTAGTAGTGTTTGAGAGTAGAACTAAACGTAAGACAAGGACAAGAGATCGCATTAGTTTGTGTTCTTTAGTGGTTGCTAAGCCTACGAAGACCTGGTTGTGTAAATAATCTAACGTCATGTTAGTCCTTGTAATAAATATTGTGATTGTTGTTCCAATACACTGATTGTGATTGTTGTTCCAATACACTGTTATTTTCATTGTCGATTTTCATAATAGAAAGCTTATGTGGTTGTGCAGGAAAGCCAAGTGATTTTATTCAACACTGACGATCACATTAAAGCATCTTTGGTGCTATTTGTTAGCATCAGGAAAATATCCTTAATATTAATCTCGTAGGCTCAAGAGCATATACTGAACCTTGATATTGCTAGCAAACATTGCTGAACAACAGGGACATGTACAGCTAAATAATGAGACAAAATATGAACTTGACACCGTAAAGACAATTGCAGATAATGAATTGTATATGAGACTAATATTTGTAGCAGGAAATCAACTGCAAACAAACTCGTTATGTCAATCAAATACGTTACTTAACAATGCACAAATGAGTCTAACTTGGTCTTTCACCGATTAATTCTTCATTTGTGCACCCATCACATGTAAAAACATAATCTACCTCCAACCTTTTCTTCTCTAAATACTGTGAGTGTCAATAGAAGTAAGGTCGAGGGGAGCAGTAACGTCTTGGTGATAATAAATGGTTTAAATCTTTAAAAAATTTATTTTTTTAACAGTGTAAAAATCCACTGCATCCCATTTTAAATATTTTATATTTGTCTGTAAACCTTTCAAAATACGCCCAAATCGGCACTGATCCAGGTAAATAAACAGTAGCCTAATAGAGCTCTAGACCATCACCTGAACCTGGAAGTGGCCATATGTGTCACGTAATTGCAACCCAGATATTGACATGAGAAAGAAATGTAAGTAAGAAACTATAAAATGAAAAACAAATATGTTTGGCGTACCAATTAACTTTTACTTTCTTTTTTTATGTCATAAAAAAAGACCGACCCACCTGTGAGTGACTGCTTTTAGATGGGGGAGCAACCCACAGCAGCTGCTCATTGAAAAGAAAACTATGTGCTTTCATGTCCAAGCTGCCAACATTTCTATTCACTAGATTTCATAGAGAGTACTTTTCTGAAAAAAAGAGTTTTTGATAATCCATTCCGGTTTGCGGCAGCTGTGGTAAAAATGACGGTTTTCCATTAAAAATTATTAACTTAAAAATCGAAGCTACGTAGCGAAGCAACTCCACGAGCAGGGGACAAAACATACAGGAATAATCAATGATGATTGGTTGGTTTACGTATAAGATTGGTTTTTGTATAAGAAAATCCATGATTGGTTGGTTGGTTTACTACGATGAGTCAAGATTGGTTAAGATTAGGGCAAAACCTTACAGACAGTTCAATCAGAGGCAAGATAGGGCGGGTCATCGAACCAGGAAGTGAAAATCACAACAGACACGCACATCCCAAATGACGACGAGAGAGTCGGAGAAGAGGGAGTATTCAAGCGGGCGATTTATATATTAAAAAAAACTAGTGGAATATGGCAGAGGGATTTTTATCCTTAGATTTTTTTTTTAGCGATGTAGACGACGTCCACTTGGCCACATTTGAATGAATGTATGCGCTAAATAAAACAATGCCCAAAACATTCATTTTAGTTGTTTACCATGCAAGCCCAAATCAAAACTGCTCTCGACATGGAAGTCGTGGAATACACATTTAAGAACACACATGACCCCAAAAGGGACAAGCGGTAGAACATGAATGATTGTGGCAGACGTGATTACTTTTGCTACAGTATACCTGTCTAAATTCCTAAATTTCATTTTCATTGGTGTTTTAGAACAAAACAGTACCTGACATTTTGTGAATTATTTCTACTGTTTATATTTTGACATTTAAAAGTTGAATCATTTTGAAACATTAACAACATGACAGCAACATATTGTTATAAATAAATTGTTATTTCGTGCTATAAATTACAAATGGCTATTCAGATAAAGGAAGGTAGTTAATACAATAAACATTGTTTGTACTCTATGATTTTTGCATTTGGAGCAGTGAGAAGTGGAGAGGGAGTTGGAGAGACAGGAATTGGCTATAAAATCCAAGGCAGAATCCAATAAAGCCGAAACAAAAAGGAAAATGCTAGCTGCGGAGAAATTTGACAGGAAGGCACATGTCAGAGCCATCAAAGCAAAAGTGCCAAAGTAATGTGAGAATGATGTAAATAACTAGATTAAACATATGTGGCTGTGAAGTGAACACTAGTAAGGTTGTAAATAAATACTGTATAGAGTAGGCTAACCCATGAGGTTCCTGTGGATGTGAACACAAGTTGTAATTACTGTAGTGACTAAATAATATATTGACTGAAACAGACAGTGATTCATTTGGATGAATGGGGTATGTATTTATGTAAACTCTGGTGATCATTTTTCAATTCTTTAAACACTAAAACATCTTTAAATGGTGCTTTTTTGCTAACGTTTGCAGGTTCAATTGCTGAAAAACCAGGACCTTGACCTGAGGCCCCCAAACCCCCGGCTTATTTTCAGTCTTTTTCATTAAGTTCAAATCACATGCCTGGTCTGTATTCTTGCTAAATATAGCGACGAAATCGCTAATACTGATCCCTCCTCCTGTTAACCGCAGAGCTCAAAATTACTTTTCACAATTTCCCATAAAAGTTTATGAAAAGGTGAGTCATGGGCCACAGAATACTTTTTTCTTTTTAATTGAAATAATTTTAAACATCTACCTTGTCATATTCTCTACGGCACCACTGTAGTTCAGCGCTTCATTTATTGTCTAATAAAATAAAAAGGCAACTTAAAAATATAAATGATTATTGCAATAGTATATGATAGTATACGATACAATCAGGATGGTGCCGCGTACGGATTCCCTGGTGTTTTAGTGTGCTCTATTTAGTCTTTTTCTGTGCATTCATCACGTATCTTCGTGCTCTCACACCCAAGAAGAGGTTATTAACAGAAGACTTACTTCCCCAACATACCTACAGCAGGGCTGTTCGCTTAGCTTTTTTATTAGGAGCACAGGTGCTACTAAATGAAAAAATTTAGTAGTACAAAACTTTTTTAGTAGCAAAGAAAACAATTAAGAGCAATATGAAATGTCTTAAATAACACAATTTTTACTATTAACACTCAAACAATGTACACAGTAACACACATGCATTGAAACATATAAACACAGTGCTATCATAAGCCATAATGCAACCCTCAATTAAACATTCCTGCCCCACAGCTTTTTGTAGTCCAGTTATACTATGTCATGCCACACACACACACATACTAAGCTACACATTAGACTTAGACAAACTAAAATGAACCACAAGGGAAATTGTTCGACACAGTAGCTCATCACATCACATGCAATTACAATACTGATCATAATGCTACTTATACACATGCCAGAATGACCAGTGTTGTTGATAGGTTTTCAGTGTAGCGAGTCCCCAAGATTCACAGATGGTGATTTTAGTCGGTTGTGGGAACCCACAAAAAGAGGGTGTTTGCAACCTTCACGCAAATGCCTAAAGGTCGCTAACTTTCCAAAGTATTTTAAAAGGGAACTGCACTTTTTTAGGAATCGTTCACAATCATTATTAGAGACAAGAAGACAAAATGTTTTTTTTTTCCTTTTGCAGTCTAACATTAAAAAAAAAGATCGGCTCGTTCTCGGTGGCTAGCAATCAATTCTACCTCTAAATCATTTTAAAAATGCATTTAAAAACTGTCAACAATATATAATTTACATTAACCTGTATAATAACCAAACTGTAGCGACATTGTTATTGTGAGAGAGAACACAGAGGAACTGTTTTCATATCAAATGTAACACATTGGCGTGCTTCGGTAGTAGCCGTAAAAGCTAACTACAGCAAGAGATGAGCTAGCTTCTATGTCAACACGAAACACGTTTGAGTTTGTATTGCACAACACTGTGATAGGACACAATCTGTACTGACTGAAAAACATGAACAATCATATTACAGTATCTGTAAAGTATTAGCCCACATTTCATGTTTTGTTTGTACACAACTGAGCTCGCCAGAGAGCATATGTACTGTAGTTCTAATAACATGTGCTGCGTGTATCATGATCGATATTAAAGTGACTCACTCGATTGACAGTTGTTGGTCTGGTCCAGCTGGCCGGGGACGTTTCCTGTTGATTTGGGGTAAGCACGCCATTTATGTAAAAATAGCTTGTCTCCAAATTCCACATTTGCAGCTTCGAGTGACTTTCACCTCACTCTCTCGGCTTCCGTCTGCTCCAACGTTTCACCCTCTTATTTGTGCTCACCCCTAGAAGCAGTTGATTTAGTTTAAAAAGATAAGGTTGTGAATTCTCATTTGTCCAAAAATAGTCGTCTTTGTTGTCTATTACCAAGTCTTGCATGATTAGAACACACATGTGTTTGATTCCGGAAATAGAAACACAAGTTGTTGCCAGAAGTCAGACGTGTGCTGCTAGGGAAACAGAAATCAATGCGCGGAAGAAATAAACGTTGGCAATGATTAAAATGATCAAAATACGGTAAGTATTGTACATATTACATATTGTTATGAACGTATTTGTTACTACATTATATATAGACTTGCAGTGTGTATACAAAATGTTGATGGAGGGCTTTGAAGGATACAACAGTGATTCCCATTAGCTGCATCTTTCAAGCGTTTATCTTTAAAATCCTAAAAAAAAGACATTTGTTGTCTTGTCTCTCACAATGATTGCTTTGGAATATCTGTTCACAAACTGCAAACCATTCTCCTCCCCTCATGAGTTTGCTTCATTCAGGGCCTTTTCCCACATACCGTATATTACCAAATAGTAGCCCGGGCGTTTATTTCACAAAATCGATTTTGGAGACAGGCGTTTAAAAGAAGAAGGCGGTTATTTGCAAAAGGCTTTTATTTATTTTTGCACCAGCCTGCACCAGGCCATTATTTGGTTACAATGATTACTGTCCAGTATTTTTTTTTCATACAAAAAACTTTAAATGTATAAGCTATTGTAAACATACAAACAAAAAAACAAGAGATCAACATGAGGTAGGCTATCAAAAGACAAGAGATCAACAAGGCCTCAACATGGCAGTAGTGCCACAATTGTCAAATAGAATACCAATACTAAAAATAAATAAACTTTTTAAATAAAGCAGCCTACTGGGAAAAAAAAATTATGGTACCAAGTACTCAAGTATAAAACCCACCATCAAAACAGAACAATAATACTGTCACTTAAATAAAATAAAGGCTACAGTACTCCAAGTTTTAAATAAAGCAGCATACAGGAAAAATTAAATTATGGTACCAAGTAGTCTATAAAACCATCAAAACAATAATACTGCAGCAAACACAACCCCAGTAGCATTTTAATCTAAATTATGCAAATAACAGCCCACGGGCGGCTATTTGGACATAGGCGGTTATTAGGAAGAGGCGGTTAATTTACAAAATGGGGTCAGACCCCGGGCTGCTATTAGGACATGGGCGGTTATTTGCCCAAGGGCGTTTATTTGGTAATATATGGTAACCCTTTCAGGTGGAAATGGTGAAGATAGGTACCATAAATGTAACATTTTTGAAAACTGAGAGGGACAAGCAATAGAAAATGGATGGAGGGATGGGCTCCAGAGTGGGAAGGTCTGAAAACTCCGGCATTGTCGTTTCCATGGGGCGAAGGAAGCCGCCAAAGTACTTGAGAATGAAGACGTCGTCGCCTCCTTCCCGGCCTGTCGTCTCCCCGACAGGGAGAAATAGCTTTGTGTGTTGCTCGCTAATGATAGAAATCTGGATAGCTAACGTTAGCTGGTTTGCTATCATTGAATTTCTATTCTATCACAAACTATTCGACCTTCTCCCCTCAGGCAGGAGACTAAGGTCCATTTGGACCAAAACTTCCCGCCACAAGAACATTTTGTCCTTCTGCCGTCAGGTTCATAAACACAAACTGATCTATCACTTTCCTCATCCTGCACTGATTTCACTTTCACCTACTGCCCACTGTCCCCTTCACTCATGTACAGTATACATATATACCGTATTTTCCGCACCATAAGCCGCACCTAAAAACCACAATTTTTCTCAAAAGCAGACAGTGCGGCTAATAACCCGGTGCGCCTTATATATGGATTAATATTCATATTTATTTTCATAAAGTTTAGGTCTCGCAACTACGGTAAACAGCCGCCATCTTTTTTCCCCGTAAAAGAGGAAGCGCTTCTTCTTCTACGGTAAGCAACCGCCAAGGTGAGCACCCGCCCCCGTAGAAGAAGAAGCGCGCGGATATTACGTTTCATTTCATTTGTGTATTTCTGTAAAGACAACAAAATGTCTCCTACTAAGAGACACGCGTACAAGGTTCCACTGACTTTTGATATTCATGTGAACCGCACTGTGGATACAACGGGAACACGTACGGTGAATATTCGCACCACAGGGAATGAGAAGTCGTCTTCACCGTGGTTCTAGCTTGCCATGCTAACGGCCAGAAACTTCCACCCACGGTGATATTCAGAAGGAAGACCTTGCCAAAAGAGAAATTTCCAGCCGGCGTCATCATAAAAGCTACCTCGAAGGGATGGATGGATGAAGAAAAGATGAGCGAGTGGTTGATAGACGTTTACGCGAAGACACCGGGTGACTTTTTTCACGCAGCGCCGTTCCTGTTGATCTACGACTGCATGCGCGTCCACATCACAGATGGTGTCAAAAAACAAGTGAAGCACACCGAAGAAGAATAATTCGAGGGATTTGTGGATGAGTAATAACTTCAGAAAGTGAGCTTTAAATGTTTGTTTTGTGTGTCGTGTGACACTAACGTATGAGCAACGTTGAGTTATTGATGTTGCTATTGCTCTGCACTATTTTGAGTGTTACTATTTTTGTGATTGCACATTTGTACATTACATTTTGGGAGTGAACAGAGTTGTTAGAACGCTGGTTTGTAATATATTATTAAAGTTTGACTGACCTATCTGACTGTTTTGTTGACATTCCCTTTAGCGTAGTGTAGGTGCGGCTAATAGCACGGGGCGGCTAATAGGTAAACAAAGTTTTGAAATATCCCGTTCATTAAACGTGCGGCTAATAACACGGGGCGCCTTATGGTGCGGAAAATACGGTATACATAAATACATACACAATGACCAGATATTTTCTCTTCCTGCATTCATATTCTTTGGACTACAGCATAATCGGCTACTACCTGCCCTCAGCTATCCAGTTAGTAAGAATGTCAATGTTTTTGTCTGACATCATTTGAAGCAATAGTGCAGTTCTCCTCAGCTCTGCCTGTTGTCGCTTTTGCGTTAATACAGTGATAGAGAGGGCCTCTCGAGGTGGCATTTCAGCCTGATTATCAGACGTCTGCAGTCTGCATGTCCCCAGCAGGACACAGTAGAAAGGATCACAAGGTTCGCCATCTGGGAAAAGGTCAAATCACTACAGTATTTCACCCTCTTATTGTGGGTGACTTTATGAGCTTTCCGAACTAGTCCTTATGAGTCGGGAAGCTTTTTGTGGCTAGAACGCTATCCTTTCGAAAAGGAAGCTCTCTGGATTTTACAGGTTTTACTGTGGCATTCGCTTCCCCAACCAGTGGTGGTTGTATTTTTAGGATGATGTTAATTGCGGCTCTGTCCCTCTCTTGCGTTTTATGGACCGCCATCAATATGTGCGGTGTTGTTTCTGCTTGTTTTACAAAAGCTACCACGCCATCGTCCAGATATCCAGTCTTCTATTCCTTTTGTATTGTGACGTCCTTAATTTCTTTGTTCTGCCACAATATTTGATCCAAGGACCTGATAAAAATAGCAACGGCCCAGTGATAAGCAGCATCTCTCTGCTGCTGCTGCTAGATTTTATCAATCAAATTTCCGTTGATTTTTGTCTTGCTTTGAAGCCTTTATATGTTTGAATTAATTGTATTTTTACACCCTTGTTGAGTCTAAGCCATTAAACTATTCTAAAGCCTATTCAATCTCTTTACTATTCAATCTCTTTAGGTAGTCTGTTATCTCATAAAAGATTTGGAGTGTTGAAATGGACTTGTGTACATATTTACTTGAGCTCTGAAAACATCTATTTATAAAAACAATTATTGACATGATCACAGGCATGGTAGGTGGGGACTATGTCAAGCGGGTTTGTGCACATGCCTGATTGACTCGCTTGCCAGCCCTGTTATGTGATGCTTACTGACAGTTTGACTGAAGAGTGATGGTTCTTTGTGTGTCCTTGCACATACTTGCACAAACACTAAACTCCATGTAGTCTTTGTGTGGCGTTGATCGAACTAACTTGATCAAACCAAGAATCAGCTTTCACTTCAGATAAAAACATGGATGGATGAACAGATGGATGGTTGGATTGTTGTATTGTGTATGATGACTTAAAATAAGGCTGGATGATTCTGTATAAAATGTAAATCACAATTTTCTTGCCTAGAATTGAGATTCACTGGGACAATTTTTTCATATTTTGAAAAGAAATACTGAAAATAAGCAGCACGATGGAACAGGAGTTATTGCTGGTGCCTCACAATAAGACGGTCCTGAAAGACATGCACCTGGGGATAGGCTGATTGGCAACACTAAATTGGCCCTAGTGTTTGGATGTGAGTGTGAATGTTGTCTGTCTATCTGTGTTGGACCTGCGATAAGGTGGCGACTTGTCCAGGTTGTACTCCGCTTTCCGCCCAAGTGCAGCTTCGGATAGGCTCCAGCCACCCCCGCGACCCCGAGAAGGACGAGTGGTAGAAAATGGATGGATAGATATGTGTATGTAGGTGTGTATATGTGTGTGTAGTATATATATATATATATATATATATATATATATATATATATGTATATATATATATATGTATATATATATATATATATATGTATATATATATATATATATGTATATATATATATATATATGTATATATATATATATATATATGTATATATATATATATATATATATATATATATATATATATATATATATATATGTATATATATATATATATATATATGTATATATATATATATATGTATATGTATATATATATATATATGTATATGTATATATATATATATATGTATGTATATATATATATATATATATATGTATGTATATATATATATATATATGTATGTATATATATATATATATATGTATGTATATATATATATATATATATATATATATATATATATATATATATATATATATATATATATATATATATATATATATATATATGTATGTATATATATATATATATATATGTATATATATATATATGTATATATATATATATATGTATATATATATATATGTATATATATATATATATATATATATGTATATATATATATATGTATATATATATATATATATATATATATGTATATATATATATATATATATATATATATATATATATGTATATATATATGTATATATTAGGGCTGCAACAACTAATCGATTAAATCGATTAAAATCGATTATAAAAAATAGTTGCCGGTTAATTTAGTCACCGATTCGTTGGATCTATGCTATGCGCATGCGCAGAGACTTTAAAAAAATAAAATAACAACAAATGTTTTATTTTTTATTTATTTATATTTTTAAATAAATCTTTATTTATAAACTGCAACATTTACAAACAGCTGAGAAACAATAATCAAAATAAGTATGGTGCCAGTATGCTGTTTTTTTTTCAAAAAAATACTGGAAAGGATAGAAATGTAGTTTGTCTATTTTATCCGATTATTAATCGATTAATCGAAGTAATAATCGACAGATTAATCGATTATCAAATTAATCGTTAGTTGCAGCCCTAGTATATATATATATATATATATATATATATATATATATATATATATATATATATATATATATATATATATATACATATATATATATATATATAGATATATATATATATATATATCTATATCTATATACATACATATATATATATATATATATATATATATATATATATATATATATATATATATATATATATATATATATATATATATATATATATATATATATATATATATATATATATATATATATATGTATGTATATAGATATAGATATATATATATATATATATATATTTATATATACATATATATATATATATATACATATACATATATATATATATATATATATATATATATATATATATATATATATATATATATATATATATATATATATATATATATATATATATATATATATATATATATATATATATATATATATATATATATATGTCTTAATTAGATCATCCAAAAAAAATAGTGCTCGATACCGTGGTAGAGCGTAATATGTATGTGTGGGAAAAAATCACAAGACTATATTTAATGTATTTATTTATTAAAAAACTTTTTTTTAAATTTTTTTTTAAAAATGAATCAATCCAACAAAACAATACACAGCAATACCATAACAATGCAATCCAATTCCAAAACCAAACCCGACCCAGCAACACTCAGAACTGCAATAAACAGAGCAATTGAGAGGAGACACAAACACGACACAGAACAAACCAAAAGTAGTGAAACAAAAATGAATATTATCAACAACAGTATCAATATTAGTTACAATTTCAACATAGCAGTGATTAAAAATCTCTCATTGACATTATCATTAGACATTTATAAAAAAAAGGAAAAGAAGAACAAAAGTGTCACAGTGGCTTACACTTGTATCGCATCTCATAAGCTTAACAACACACTGTGTCCAACATTTTCACAAAGATAAAATAAGTCATATTTTTGGTTCATTTAATAGTTAAAACAAATTTACACTATTGCAATCAGTTGATAAAACATTGTCCTTTACAATTATAAAAGCTTTTTACAAAAGTCTACTACTCTGCTTCATGTCAGCAGACTGGGGTAGATCCTTCTGAAATCCTATGTATTGAATGAATAGAGAATCATTTTGAATCGGGAAAAAAATCGTTTTTGAATCGTGTTGAATTGAAAAAAAAAAAATCGATTTTGAATCGAATCGTGACCCCAAGAATCGATATCGAATCGTGGGACACCCAAAGATTCACAGCCATGTATGTATATTTATGTATATATATATATATATATATATATATATATATACATATATATATATATATATATATATATATATATTATATATATATATATGTATATATGTGTATATATATATATATATATATGTGTGTACCATATTTTTCGCACTATAAGGCGCACCGGATTATAATGCGCACCTTCAATGAATGGCCTATTTTAAAACTTTGTTCATATATAAGGCGCGCCGCATTATAAGGCGCATAGAATAGACACTACAGTAGAGGCTGGGGTTACGTTATGCATCCCTTAGATGGAGCTGCGCTAAAGGGAATGTCAAAAAAACAGTCAGATAGGTCAGTCAAACTTTATTAATAGATTACAAACCGGCCTTCTGACAACTCCGTTCACTCCCAAAATGAATAAACAGCTGTTTTATTATTTTCCCCGAGGTAAAGTCGGTGACGTGGTATTTTGTTTATCTTTTAACAACAGCAAGGTATAACATGTAGTGCAACATTTATATCACATAGTGGAGGGGAACTTTTCCTCGATTCAATAAACACGTAAAAAACAGTCTGATAGTGTTACGGTAAATCAAACGTTAGTGCAATCACAATATAGTAACACTCGAAATAGTGCAAAGCAATAACAATATATCAATAACTCAACGTGACGTCTTTTCATAAACTGAAAGCACCAAGAAGCAACGCCTTCAAATTCATTAATGTTAAGTTCGCTTGCTAGCGCTGTTGCCTTCATTCGAATAGTGATTGACCTGACACTTCTATTTGCTGTTCGAGTTTGTCCTCCAACTGTAGCCATCTCGCTTTGTTCCCTCGAAAACTCTGTTTAGTCTTCTTTGCTTGGCGCAGGTCATCATGTTGCTTCCTCCACTTCCGCACCATTGATTCGTTAATGTTAAATTCTCTTGCTGCTGCTCTATTCCCGTGTTCTACTGCGTGACTGATCGCCTTGAGTTTAAACTCTGCATCGTAAGCGTGTCTCTTAATAGGAGCCATTTTTGGGTCTTTACATAAAGTTTAGGTCTCGCAACTACGGTAAGCAGCCGCCGACTTCATTTTCCCCCGTAGAAGAAGAAGCGCTTGTATATAGCGTGCTTGTATATATGTATGCATATGTATGTATGCGTGTATACATTTATGTATATATGTGTATACATTTATGTATATATATGTGTATACATTTATGTAAATATATGTATATGTATATATATAAATATATATACAGTATATATATATATATATATATATATATATATATATATATATATATGTATATGTATATGTATATATACATATACATATATATATGCAGTGTTGAGACTAACGCGTTACTAAGTAACGCGTTACTGTAACGCCGTTAGTTTCGGCGGTAACTAGTAATCTAACGCGTTATTTTTTTATGTACAGTAACTCAGTTACCGTTACTGCATGATGCGTTACTGCGTTATTTTACGTTATTTGTATGTAGTATCAGCTAGAAACTGAAGATCTGAGTGTGTTTTATTGGAGCGCTCTGGTGGAAAAGAAGAGGCGTGCTTTCCCCCACCCACAGAAAGCACGCCTCCCCGCAGGGGAGACGTTCCTCCAGAGCCGTACTTCGGGTCTAACAACCTTCACTTTACCCGGAAGAGGGTCTTTACAGCTGAGGGTGAATGACGAGCCCGGCGGTTTGTTGCAACTTTGTGACTTTATTGCACGCAGCCATCCACCAAACTAGAGCACCTACACGCACTCACTGTTAGTGTTGCGTCGTTCGCGAACGATTCGTTCGAAAGAACGAATCTTTTGAGTGAACGTACTGAACCGAATCACTTCATGAACTGATTCGTTCCTTTCTCAGTTCAGTTGAGCTCCGCCGCGGCCATGCCGGTATGAGTGGAACTGGCGCATTCTGTGACTCACTGAACCCTCGACGTCGGCGAACAACGCAGCCAATGAGAGGGCGGGGGGAGGGACTGAGCGAACGATTCGTTCACCGCGGATTAACGACATGAATCACTCAGTGAACGACAACGCTCTTGCTCTCTGCTCTGCGGGGGCGGGGGGTAAAGTGTAGGGCAGGCTGTTTTGAGAACAAATTTTTTGAACGAATCATTTTAAGGAACTGATTCTAGTGATTCAGTACAGTCAAAAGAACTGCCGATCCCATCACTAACTCACTGTCGCCGCTCCCTCACCTCTCTCGCCCACTCACTCACTGACGTCACTCACCTCTCATGCTGTCATATCTTAAAGGGCCACACACACACACACACATACGCTACTCTCATAACAACTAACAAGACATCATGGCAAAGCCAGAAGTCGAGTTTCTTAACATGGAGACATTCTCAATACTTTTCTTTTGTCGAGCACAAAGAAAATAACATTTTAGTTAAATGTAAGTTGTGTCTTGGATCAAAGATCCTATCTACTTAGAGTTAAAGTTAAAGTGCCATTATGTTGCAGCTATTTAAAATAGTTTTGTCCATTTTTTCTGGCCTGAAATAAATTGGCCCTTTGAAACATCTTTGTCTTTGTGTGTTGTATGTAGACCACATTGCTTTCTGAGTTCAGTGATGCAAATGCATGTCAAGTTGATCAACAGATTGTATTATTCTCCAGTGCAATAACAGTACTGAAATGAAGGCTAAAAGGGCATTAATGGGAGCCTTAAAAAAAGGGGGAAACAAAGAAGTAACTAAATAGTTACTTTTCACAGTAACGCATTACTTTTTGGTGTAAGTAACTGAGTTAGTAACTGAGTTACTTTTGAAATAAAGTAACTAGTAATTGTAACTAGTTACTGGTTTTCGGTAACTAACCCAACACTGTATATACAGTGGGGCAAAAAAGTATTTAGTCAGCCACCCATTGATTGTCAATGGGTGGCTGACTAAATACTTTTTTGCCCCACTGTATATACAGTGTTGGGTTATATATATATATATATATATATATATATATATATATATATATATATATATATATATATATATATATATATATATATATATATATATGTGTATATATATATATATATATATATATATATATATATATATATATATATATATATATATATATATATATATATACATATATATATATACATACATATATATATATATACATATATATACATATATATATATATATATATATATGTATATATATGTATATATATGTATATATATATATGTATATATATATATATATATATATATATATATATATATATATATATATATATATATATATATATATATATATATATATATATACTTGTTGGCTGTAATTGTTGGCCTCCACCAAGGCTTACATTAGTCACCAGTTTTGAAAACTGACCGGCTTATTATGGCAGTGTTAACACAGTCTTATCACAGCTCTTGCGGTGCAAATACAGAGGCTGCCGTTCTTTACAGGGAAAAAGGCGTTTTGTACCGCTTAACTTCGACACAGTGTTTGGACAATGTCTTGCTGCTCCTCGCCTCTGTGTTTGTCTAATAGTGGAACCGGAAGAGGTGGCCGGAGACCAGGAAGTCTGGGCTTCTGGACTGCAGCCCCAAAGTCCCAGACCCCGATAAGCAGAAGAAAATGGGTGGTTTCACGTTTATCCATCTATTTAGCAATTCATTTTCTACCACTTACCTTGTTTAGTAGCGAGTCGTGGAGTTGCCAAATATTAAAACCATGACAGAATAAAACATGTTTTAGTCAAAAGTATATGAAAAATAATACTGAAATTGCCATTAAAAAGTCAAATCCATGCTTAAGTGTTCAGCTCCTGCTTTATACTCGGATTTCAGACTCTTGCTTACGGTTGATTGTCTTTCGTTGGCTGAATTTTCGGTGCATCATTAGACTTTAGTGTGCAATTAGGCTATATATCCATTCACATAATGTATTGTTTGAAGTTGTTTCCACGTAAAAGACCCTCATTTTTAGGGTGTGGCAAATTTTAATTTGCTGTGCGCTGCACATGTAGGAAAAACCCTGATGTGTGAGATGCAATGTATTGCAATATTGAAATGTTTCCACACCTCTATTAACATGCTTTTGTTGAAAGGAAATGGAAGTACAACACTGCAGACACATTATCCAACAATTGATTTCTCCCCAAATGCCAATGATGCAAAGACCACACAAAATAATCAAGTTGTAAGATGTCTGGAGTCTTCAAATATCCTATCTATTGGCATTTGGCAAGACAGGGCAAGTGAACATGAGTTTTACAGTACTCCAGCATTAGTGGCTGCAATGAGTCTGTTTTGCACTGCACAGCTTTTCAAATCGGGGTTGCAGGCTTGACACTGCCACTCTTAAAACCTCATTGAGTTTGGGGCTGAGCTGCCTTGACACGAGTGCTTCCCGGTGAATGACAGTGTGTCCAATGCGCATTTGGTGCAACCCTCTTTATTAGAGCCTGCAGCCCGTTTCTTGACTTTGCCATGGTCTGTGCGCCATCAGAGCAAAAGCCCACACAGTTTTCCCATTTAAGGTTGTGTTCTTTGAGGAAACTGTCCTTTATCTTGAACAGCTCATCAGCAGTGGCTCTATTTTTTATGTATTTGCAAAACAGCAAATCCTCGCACAGTGACTCGCCATCCACAAAGCTTCCGCTTAGCCCCGCCCCCATTAGTTACTGTTGCTATGTCTGTCAAACTTGCGCTCCTACTTAGAAATGTAAAGCCTACAGGAAAAATAAGTAATTTACATTTATTTATATAGCGGATTTCACAGACAGAATTACAAAGTTATTTACAGTGTGTATAGAAAATGAAAGCATAGTAAAAAAAAAAAAATCTAAGAATATAATAAAAAAAAAAAAAAAAAAAAATTTAAGTTAAATTTCCTCCCGTTCCTCGCGCCCCACCTGTCATGTCTCTATTCCCCACCAGTGGGGCGCGCCCCACACTTTGAGAAACGCTGACTTAGGGCATCTTTGTATCTTTAATCAGCCCCTGACACTTGATAAAAAGATGGTTGTAGAGTGTGGACAAACTGACGCACAATAAGAGACGTACTCAGAAAAGTATGATGTCACTTTTCATTCATGAGTTGATACATCAATAATTTGTGTCATTTATAGCACAACCTTGATTTTTTGATGGAAATACCTCGGTGTGCCTTGAAAATCACTTGATGCATTTGTAATGGATAAAATAAGCAGATTAAATTGCAGTTAATACAACAGTGTCATCGCAGAAGTCAAATTACACTTCTTGTTCTCTCTGTAAGTTTCATTACTTTGCAGGTGGTTCATCCAAATACAAAGAAACTGTTGATACTTTTCACTTGTGGTCTGATTGTGCTATGATTGACGTTTCTCACCGTTTTTAGTATGACATTACAAAAGCCCCTGGTATAATTTTATATGTTTCAAAAATCTTACTTCTAAATGGTCATGTTGTCATTTTAACTATCAATGGGTTACATTTCAATTGATCAACAGACAGGACAATTACTGACAACATTTTTAGTAATAGGATATTGATGTATACACATCTATTTTGGTGATTGGATTGTACATCTCTTTTTAATGGACGATTCAAAACGCATGTAGATACAAGGGTTACGATGCAATTTTAAAAATATATATTTAAAAAACAGAATGATTCAATGAGATTCATTATAGTGTATGAATGATTTAATAAGATTTGATACAGTGTAGAAAATATTTGATTCTATGGTTAACACTTGTTGATGGACACATTCTTTTTTACACCACCAATGAACGAAAACATTCCTTCTTGTGCATACGCTCCTCCTCCAGTTAGAGGATAAATAGTTAGGACCTTGGCATCAAGTGCTCAGACTAGATCTGTCCAAGCTTAGTCTATGAGCATCAACTGATGAAAATTATTTAGATAAGAGGCCAAACGTCTTCCAAGACAAACTTAAAAGTCATCTGATCATTTCCAATGCCCTGACAATAACAATAACCTGGATGAATGAGAACATTGATAAGCACATCAATCTTCAATCTAAAAAAAAAGCACACTCAATAACAGTATTTTCAAATTTGTAAAACAACCTATATCCCAAAAGAAGCTGTAAGACAAAGATAAACAATCGCATGTTAAATATATTTATTTTTAGACAAGGACCAGAGAGAGAGCAAAGACTTGCTTAATGAACATATTTCTGTTTGATGGGATGATATAAACATGTTTAAATTAAATGTATGAATAGAAAATAACAAAAGTATTTGCCTTCCGTCCAATCAATAAAAATCAAATATTCAGTGTACTTCCGAGTTGCTTTGCATACCTTACAAATGAAGTCAAATTGTCAAAAGATTTTAGATGTAATTTCACCCTATTTACACGATGGATGAGGACATGCTGATTCTAGAGGTCCAAAATCAAATAATTAATTTACAGGCATATCCTAGCCAGCAATTTGAGGACCTCACAAGGACGGGCAAAGCAGGGGAGTGGTTAGCAGGAGTTGAATGAGAAGTGTTTGTGTGCAGCGCTTTTCAGTGATGTTGTGACTGCTTTGTTGTTGTTGAAAAAACTTGAGTGAGTCACTACAATATTGATCATGATACATGCAACACGTCATGCATATTATTACAACTACATACACTGTCAAGCTAGCTGTATACAAACAAAACATAAAATGTGGGCTAATACTTTACAGATAATGTAATATGATTGTTCATGCTTTTCAGTCAATACAGATTGGTGTCTTATCGCATTGTGTTGTACATTACAAACTCAAAAGTGATTCAGCTGCTGACGCAAAAGCGAGCTTACCTTTTACCGTAGCTCGTCTACGGCCAATGCCATAGCAAGATGATGTGTTACTACGCTAGATAAACAGTTTATAAGTGTTTGCTCTTACAAAAACAATGTTGCTACAGCTTGGTTATTATACAGGTTACGGAATGTAAATGAAGTATTGTTAGTGGTTTTGGATGCATTTTTAAAGTGATTTAGAGGTAGAATGGATTGCTCCCATTAGCTGCATTGCCAGCCATTAGGAACGAGCCGATTTTTACAAATTAGAATGCAAAAAAAAATGTTTTGTTCTTGTCTCTTATTAGGATTGTGAACGATTGGCAAAATTCCAAAAAAGTTCAGTTCCCCTTTAATCTAAAGATTCCAGCTAATTCTTATCGATTGAGGTGGCTGCTACCAACAAAGCTGTATCGCTCACTTGTCAAACCGGTCGCATCGGTTTATTGTTAACTATCCTATTATATGGTGTGACATTTTCTGGAAAAGTGCATTTTTTTCACATGCATTGATGTTTATATTAGGCTTTTAGTTATTTATTTGAACCGTTTTCCTGGGTGGAATGATTATGCAATGTATCACACAGGTTTAAAACTATACATACAGGTTCAAATGTATACCTACACCTAGGGATGTAAGGATTACCGGTGTTAATAATGCACCGTGGTAAAACTCCAGACAGTTAGTATTACAGTCTCAAATTAAAATTATTGTCAAACTGTGATTGATATTCACACTTCGATAAGCTTACAGATTGTTGATACTGCTCATTTGCTGGAGAAGCAAGTAACAGTGCTAATCGTTTCTCAATTTAGGAGGGGGTTTTCGACAATTCGACTGTGAGGTTTATAGTCGAATCAGGCTCCTCCAAATCGAATTGTCAAATAGTCTACCCTTCTAAGACACCTCTATTGTATATCGTCTTTGTTATTGTACAGCCCAACATTCCACCTAAGAAACTGGCTGGTCTGTTTGCTCGCATATTATTCCGCGGAATATTGTGCCCATACAAAGAATCCTACATAATTTTCATTTTCATTCACGGAGTTAGATCTTAATTCCCACTCAGTGCAATGTTCACAATTTTCTTGTGGCTCAGAGACCATTGCAATTATTAGGCTCTAGCTTCCCTGTGATCCTAAACAGTGTAAGCAGTAAGAAAATGGGATGGATGTTTAAAGGACTTTAAGAATACATTTTTTCTCAGATATTCTTAATCTATAAAAGCATTCTGTCTCATTTACAAGTTTAAAGACTGGGCTAGAATTGCTTGTCACATTTGTCAGCATACCCAAGTAGTACTAACACATACCATCACCTTAGGTAATTTTCCATTTTCCGCTGACCGATTTGTAGCAGATGGCACATTCATCATCGCTTTCCGTTTTCCGTACCAATTATATAGCCTATTCTAATTTGTCTGACAATTTGTAGTGAAAATTTGATTAAAGATGAAAGATTTTCCCAACAACATGTTTTTGTTTGCTTCTAATCACTCCTTCCAGTGATCAATTCACCTCAAGGGGAGAGTAGATTGAGCAGCCGCTATGTTCATGACAGAAAGAGGCACAGCCACATTACTGCTTTCCTGCTGTTTTCATTCTGTAAGCCTTGTGCTGACCCTATAGCATGTGCTCTCATTAGTCAGGAAATGACATGTTACTGGCTGTCAGCGTTGGATTGCCAAATACCCATACTGATGAATAATTAGTCACATATATAGCCAGAGTATTCTAAAGCATATCTTATTTATTAGTCTGGGTGTGTAATAAATATAGGACAGATAATTATCGGGCAGATTATGGTATTAATTATGATGTCCTACCAACAAATTTGATTTAAAAAAAGCTCTGTTAAAAAATTAAGAATACAAAAAGAGTGGAGATTACCTGTACTGTTGGTAGGGGTGCAACGATTTTTCAACATTGTCTACAAATATCAACATTAACATTTGTTGCCGACAAATGTAATTGTCGAAAGTATGGACACATGTCAAGTGAGTCAAAACATTAAAAGTATGGAAACATTTCACCCTAAACACGTCCAAGACACAAATAACTTGCTTGATTTGCAAAGTGGACTTTGCTTTTCATGGCAGTGCTTCTGTAATGCAGGAGAATTCAAAATGGAGCCATGCCGGACATTTGGAGAATGCGACCTACGACTCTCCTTGGTTGGCTTGTTACTTAGCTAACTAACAACAGAGAGACACAGTTGTATGAAGAATAGCTTAAACTATCATTTTAGCCGAAGTCTGCCAGCTAAGCTTTGTCTATATACCTTTGTGCATCTTTTAAAAACATATCAACATCCATCACAAAATGCTCTTTTGTGGTGTTGTTTTGTATGTTTTTATTGCTGCTTTTTGATGTATTTCTTTATATACAAATGTATACAAATGTTTCATGTCGTGACCTGAAATTAACCAGAGTGGAAATATTACAGTAAGTGTTTGTTTTATTTATGTTTGTTATGGTTATATTGTATTCTTAGCACCAAGCAATGTTGCGGATGCTCGTGTTTCAATGAAGCTGCATTCGCCGGGTAGCAGTCGGCTTCTAAAACGTATTGCTCATTCTTTGTGTTCGAGCTCAAAAATATAAGGACATTGATCATAATTTAAGTAATCGTTGTTGACTCTCACAAAGTCTGCTTGATTAGCGTTGTTGATGGGGAAGGGCTCTGTGATTTGTAACGCAAAGCGATCATGTAACTGGTTCCCTCGTTATCTCTCAATATGACTCGAGAATCTCTGTGAGATTGATACAATTTTGATCCTATCTTTTTATCTGCAAACTTTGGAAGTGTTTTTGCTGTCATAAATCAGATATATATGATAATAGCTTCAATATAGAGGCAACCTGTTTTTCCACTCTACTAGTTCTTTAAAACCTCACTGTTGGCTTTGTTAAGTCATCCATCCATCCATCCATCCATCCATCCATCCATCCATCCATCCATCCATCCATCCATCCATCCATCCATCCATCCATCCATCCATCCATCAATCCATTTTCTATCGCTTGTCCCTCTCGCATGCGGTGGGGTGGCTGGAGCCTATCCGAGCTGCATTCGGGCGGAAGGCAATGTATACCCTGGACAATTTGCCATTCACACTCACATTCACACACTAGGGCCAATTTAGTGTTGCCAATCAACCTAACCCCAGCCATGTTACCCCAAAACTAATCACAATCACAATTAATGCTAATCCACCTTCAAACAAACAAATCAAACAAAGCACCAATATGATTCAGTTTAAGAGACAGTTCAAACTAAAAGTGTTCACAAAGAACAAAGAAAAACAATTATGATGAACAGCTTGAACCTTTTTTTTTTAGATAATGATTATTTATGTAGTTTATATTTGTTTATTTACTAAGGTCCATTCATCCATTTTCTACCGCTTGCCCCTTTTAGGGTTGCGGGAGGTCGCTTGAGCCTATCTCAGCTGCATTCGGGCGGTAGGCGGGGTACACCCTATTATTTATTTATTATTTATCTATTCACTTTTCTGTTACAAACAGAGAACAAGGAAATGGGATAAACATTGCTTGAGGTGGTACAATCTTGATCATGCACCAGAATTGTATCGGGAAATCATAAGTCAATCAGATATTTAAGTACTTATTTTTATGTAGACAAAAAATGTTTGGAAAGTATGATGATATAATGTAATATTTGTTGCAATAATGGATACTATTAAAGTTTAAAAGGCATGCAATTTCAAGCAGTACATATATTTTTTCTGTCAAAATGAAAAAACGCCATTACATTTAGTAAGAAAATATGAAGTACTTTATTGACACATATCATTTACAGGTGTTTGCGGGCCAGATAAAATGATGTCACGGGCCAGATCTGGCCCCCGGGCCTTGGAGTTTGACACCTGTGACCTAAGCGCTTGCATAAGAGAATGATGGGCTCATAGCTTGTGTGGTGGGGACACTTTTGCTTGAAACACTCATAGATGATTTTGAAGCATCCTTCAAGTGCTCTGTGGTAAAAAAATGTCCACGTTGTCACCACCATGAATTATTACATTTTAACTGCCTGTTATCTTAACTTCTCTGCTCTGTTTCACCTGAACTCTTGACTTTCCTCCTCGCGAGATTGCTTTTTAAAGTAGGGGCTGATTTTGCCTGTCATATCTGCAATGCTAAAAAACTTAAACGTAACTCTGACACGGAGAAAAACTTTTTTTTAAATAAACACGACATGCTTGTAATGCTTTTTTGGGTTCGCTCCTTTTAGTTGACCTCGTACCAGTCAATCTGAAACTCTACCTGATCCTATGCAAACTTCTAATAAATTCTTCAATCAATCCATCTATTATAATTAATCAGAAAAGGTTGGAAACAAAGCTAACAGTACTAGCTGTGTTCACTTACCAAGGACAAAGTGTTTACAACACAGTCTGGAGTGTTCTATAAGAGCCCAGTGATCCCTCTGTATGGCAGAAATCCACTTGTTACGGCGGTCAACGTTATGCACCAAGTAGTGGGAAACGACACGATTGCTTCAGGTCTTTCCGGTGCATTGCTGTTGATATAGCGCCTCTATAGTGGTGCAAAGCTGCAACTGCAGTTAAAATATGTAGCTGCCGCAGAGGGACTTCAATCGCTCAATCAACACAGCCAGAGCTTTACGCTGTGTTGAGCGATATTAATCGCTCTGGTTGGGGGCGGCACAAAATTAGCTGGAGGCGGCCGCCATGCAATTTTGAACGCAGGAAACATCCCGGCATCAAGAAATTATCTTAGATTGCACTACGAAAATGGCGCTACTACCAAGAATGTATTATGGCGGATGCAGGTCAGATGCAATAAAAGACAATGGAATTTTCCGACGAAAATCATGGAAACAAAGCTTTTGGATGTCTTGAAGTTCATCCAAAAGGCTCTGTGGATTGGTGTTTTAAATCCAAAGGAAAAGACTGTTTGTGCCCTGACTGATAACCAGAGGAAGGTTGCTATTGTTCTGGACTATCTTGCCCGAGGTGCGGAAAGTGAATCAGTTGGCTTGCACAAATGCTGCGTGAATAGGTTTGTGTACACCTTATTATTCATTATCTTTCATCTCATTCGTATTTCATTCAGGAGTACGAATTAAGCCGACATTCTACATTTCCTGAGCTACCTTCTTAAATTAATCTGTTTCTTTTTTTCTACTATTGATGCACTTACAAATGTTTTGTTCTTTTAATTTCTGAAGCAAATAAGCAGTCTCCTCTTAATGACAATTGTTGCTTATGTTTTTATTGAATGGTATCTCCTTCCGGGCTGTTTCCTGCGCCTTAAAACTGGCGCATGTGTGATATTAAGGATCCTCTCCTGTCGCACACCACTCCCTTGAGAGATTTGGTTTCCAATTGCATAATCCAGGTGTGTTAATTCGACTTTAAAAAACCAAACATTATCGGATTAAGGTGTTTCCATGGGCTGTAGAAGGCTTATTTATCAATCAATCAATCAATCTTTAAAGTTTACTTATATAGCCTTTAATCACAAATGTATCAAAGGGCTTCACAAACCACGACATCCTTGGCTCAGATCCCAAATCAGGGCAAGAAAAAACTCAACCCAATGGGAACAACAGGAAACCCTGTAAGGGACTGCAGATGTGGTGACCGGTGCAATGGATGCGAGTGGATACGGTTAATAATGTGAGAGTCTAGTCCATAGTGGAGCCTAATTATTTGAGAAGTCGGACTAATTTAGTGCATGGACACGTACTCACTGTGATTACGTTTACACTGCAGGCCAAAGTGCCCCAAATTAGATTTTTTCAAAACCAATTTTTTTCCAGCTGACTGTTTAAACTACAAGTAAAATGTGATCCTTATCAGACTCCAGTATAAATGCACACAGGCCCCAATGTGGCCCCAACGTGGCCTCGACGTCTCATGCATGCACATTTATATAAAGTGAAAACATGGGTAGTTGACCGGATTCCGCAAATAAACAAGGAAGTCGTTACTACTACTACTTTGCAAAATAAAAGTCACCACACTTTAAACATTTGTGTTTTTACATGAAAATGTATTAAAGTAATAATAATGTTTAAATGGATATATATAGTGTGATATATTTGGGAGGGTTCTAATCTTTTTATGGCTGTTAAGTATAGGAGACAATGACATCAGCGTGAATCTACGTTAGTTTTCAACTCCCTTACATAAACAACTTACGCATTGTACGTAAAATGTAAGCAAATACGCCACAACTTACACGTCAATTTTCTTTTTCTACGGAATCAAAGTATATATTATATATATATATTCATATATTACATATAGCCTATTATTTGCGCACTAGTGATGCACCGAAAATTTGTCTGCCGAAAAAATACTTTGCTTACCAAAACCGGGTGTTGTGATGCTACTTCCACTGGCATGCCCTATCTTTTCCTGCGCACACAACTGGCGTAGCTCGCCCAATGAGAACGTAAAAGTCACAATCAGGTTGCATTTCCGTTTACACTGCTGTCACATTTGAAAAGATCAGATTCCAATCGACCTGGGGCTACCTCCTGATGTGGCTCAAATATGGTACGTAAAGATCAGACTTGAAGCACATTGGAGCATTAAGACTGGCAAAAAAATATTCAATCTGTTTCACTAGAGGGCAAAAGGCAAATTTGGTGTGCAGTGTAAACGGGGCCTGTTTCAGAGTAAGATTTTGCCAGCTAAAATGTTCAGCAAACTTTCCGAGAGAAGGGGGAAAGAAAACATTGAGATTCAACACATCAAACCAGTTAAGCCACCTTAAACGGCAGTATCGCTACGACTGTGTTTTGAATGCTTTCAAGGACGCCTGCTGCTAAAGAAGCTGCCCTAAAGCTAGCTGCAAAGAAAAGCGCGCATGCACAAAATACAGGTTACCGTATTTTCCGCACTATAAAGCGCACCGGATTATAAGGCGCACCTTCAATGAATGGCATATTTCAAAACTTTGTTCATAAAGAAGGCGCACCGGATTATAAGACGCACCTATGCATCCGTTAGATGCATAGGTGCGCTAAAGGGAATGTCAACAAAACAGTCAGATAGGTCAGTCAAACTTTATCAATAGATTACAAACCAGCGTTCTGACAACTCTGTTCACTCCCAAAATGAATAAACAGCTGTTTTATTATTTTCCCCGAGGTAAAGTCAGTGACGTGGTGTTTTGTGTATCTTTTAACAACAGCAAGGTATAACATGTAGTGCAGGGGTCACCAACCTTTTTGAAACCAAGGGCTACTTCTTGGGTACTGATTAATGCGAAGGGCTACCAGTTAGATACACACTTAAATAAATTGCCAGAAGTAGCCAATTTGATCAATTTACCTTTAACTCTGTTATTATTAATAATTAATGATATTTATCTTTGTGGAAACACTGATCATCTTAATGATTTCTCACAATAAATATATATAGAAACAGATAAATATCAATATGCAACACTTTATTTTTATATTTTCTCTAAGTGCACATTTTTCATATTGAACATTTTCAAATGATCACTTCTAAGACAGTCTTGTGAAATCACAATATCCCATTTTAACTAGCTAGCCACTAACATTTTTTAACAAATCATGAATTACTTTGCACCATGTTTGTACAAATAATAACTCATGTAAAATACAAAAGTAAACTCTCAAATTTTTAAATCATGTCACACTTTGAACTGGACACCAAATCTGTTATCTGTTTCTTTGTCAGTTAGTGGGAAGCCTGGCATTGCATGCTGTTAACTAGTGTGTTGTACTCTGGTGTGTAACTTGACACTGCAACTCTGAGTGAGTCTTGCAGATGTGCATCAGTGAGGCGTGTTCTGTGTTTGTTCTTGATGAAGTTCATGTCAGAAAAGGCTGATTCACAAAGATAAGAATTTTCCTCATTGTTTGCGGAACCTTCTTAATCTTTTGGACATATTTTCACAGCAATCTGGCCTTAAGCTTAATTATGATAAATGTAAAATGTTAAGGATCGGAAATCTAAAGGGAACGTCCTTTCGAATGGAATGCAAAGTGCCTGTTTTGTGGACAGATGGACCAGTTAACATACTTAGTGTTGTTGTCCCAGAAAATCTGGAAGATCTAGGCTCAGTAAATTATGATAATCGACTAAGAAAGCTGGACAAAATTATGCAAATATGGAAAGGGAAATCCCTAACCTTGTATGGTAAAATGTCTATTGCCAACTCGTTAATTATTCCTCAATTTATTTATTTGTTTTTGTTATTACCAGCTCCATCACAAAACTTTTTTAAGATTTATGAGCGGAGGGTCTTCGATTTTGTCTGGAACGGCAAACCAGAAAAGATTAAAAGAAAGGTTTTGTACAAAGAGTATGAATATGGGGGCTTGAAACTTCTCAACCTTGAAGCTATGTGTCTGTCTTTAAAAGCATCAATTGTTCCAAAGATGTATTTAAACATTGAGTGGTACACAAATGTCCTGTTGGACAAAAAACATGTACTGTATCAAAAGAAATTGTATCCTTTTTTACAAGTGATCCCCTCCCAGAGAGTCTGATGGGAAACATAGAGGAAACAATCCACTCATAGTGGTGTTTTCAATTTTATGTGCCAGAAAAAAGAGACGATATATTGCAGCAGTTAATATGGATGAACTCTAATATTGTAATAGATGGAAAGCCTTTCTTTTGGAAAAATATGTTTGAAAGAGGAATCATTTTTGTCAATGATATTATCAATGAGAATGGTAAAATTATGAAGTATGATGAATTTAGAGCTATGTATGGTGATGCTTGCTCAAGCTTTTCATTTTATCAACTAACTGGAGTAATTGGGAAAAGATGGAAACAAATAATTAATTATGGAACTACTAAATTATTAGTTTGTAAACCTCTAATGAGAAATTCTAGTTGGCAAAAAGGAACTAAAATAAATAGAAAAATATATAATTTTTATTTAATAAAGAAATCTTTGAAGGCTGCCTCATACAACACAAATGGAAAATGGGAGGACTTTTTTGACTGCCCGTTGCCATGGGATGCCATATTCAAACTAATCTATAAAACCACTATCGATGTGCAAAATCGTTATTTTCAAATTAAAATTATTTATAACTTCTTACCCACAGGGAAAATGTTAAAATTATGGAATATGAGAGAGTCAGATGATTGCCGATTTTGTTGTCAGGAGCCTGAATCCACCCTGCATTTGTTTTGGTATTGTCATATTGTGTCTTTGTTTTGGGTGGAAGTTGAAAAAATGTGTTTAAGGATTGGTTTGTTTATGAAGCTTAATGTGGTTTCTGTTATTTTAGGAGAGTTCATTGACAATCATAATTTAGTCAATTTAATTATAGTACTCGGTAAAATTTTTATTTTTAAGGCCAAAAACAGATATTCACTTAGTATTACTTTCTTTAAAACATTTATTCAGTATTTTCTAACTTTAGAAAGTTACATGGTTGAAAACGATAATGATGCCAAAAAACATTAAAAAAAAGATGCGAAGTCCTCAAAGGCTTATTTTGAAAGTATAATTATGTTTATAGATTATATGATATCTGTTGTTGTGTTCCCTCATTTGAGTGACCTGGACATAATCTGGACTGTACATAAATACTTATTTTGGAAATGTAATTTTGTTTATAAATTATATGCAATCTGTTGTGTTCCCTAATTTTTTTCTGTGTACATGAATGAAGGTGTGTGTTGCTGAGTCTGACTTGGACATTATCTGGACTGGGCCTGGTTTAAAAAAAACCTTTAAACAAATCTAATTTCATTGACAACCTGGTCTGTTGAAGATAAGGCCCTTTTTAAAAAAAAAATAAATAAAATAAAATAGGATAAATAAATAAAAAACATTTTCTTGGATAAAAAAGAAAGTAAAACAATATAAAAATAATTACATAAAAAATATTAATTAATGAAAATGTTAGTGGACCAGCAGCCTATACAATCATGTGTGCTTCAGGGACTGTGTCCCTTGCAGATGTGTTGTCTATGTTGTGGGAACCAGAATATTGGTAGCAGAAAGAAATAACCCCTTTTGTGTGAGTGGGTGTGGATGAGTGTGCATGGGGGAGGTTGTTTGGGTTGATGCACTGATTGAAAGTGTATCTTGTGTTTTTTCTATGTAGATTTAATTTAAAAAAAAAAAAAAATAATAATAATAATTTTTTTTTTTTTTTTTTTTTTTTTAGAACAGGCCCGCGGGCGACTCATCTGGTCCTTACGGGCGACCTGGTGCCCGCGGGCACCGCGTTGGTGACCCCTGATGTAGTGCAACATTTATACCACATAATGGAGGGGAACTTTTCCCTAATTCAATAAACACGTAAAAAACAGTGATACTGTTACGGTAAATCAAACGTTAGTGCAATCACAATATAGTGACACTCGAAATAGTGCAGAGCAATAACAATATATCAATAACTCAACGTTGCTCAAACGTTAATGTCACACAACACAACACACAAAATAAACATGTAAAGCTCACTTTATGAAGTTATTCCTCATCCACAAATCCCTCAAATTCTTCTTCTTCAGTGTCCGAATTAAACAGTTGGGCGGATACGGCATCCAACATGCCCGGCTCCATCTCGTCGAAGTCGTCATTAATCGAGTCAGTGTCGCTGCTGCGCTATTACCGTGTTCTACTGCGTGACTGATCGTCTTAAGTTTAAACTCTGCGTCGTAAGCGTGTCTCTCAATAGGACCCATTTTGGGGTCTTTATATAAACAAACAAATGGAAATCAAAACGGCACGCCTCGCGCAGTCATATATCTCAGCATGCACCGCACGCTTCTTCTTCTTCTACGGGGCGGCTGCTTACCGTAGAAGAAGTGCCTCTTTTTCTACGGGGGAAAAAGAAGTTGGCGGCTGTTTACCGTAGTTGTGAGACCTAAACTTTATGAAAATGAAGTTTAGGTTTGTTGTGGCTCAATATTGGTCCATATATAAGGTGCACCGGATTATAAGGCGCACTGTCAGCTTTTGAGAAAATTTGAGTTTTTTAGGTGCGCCTTATAGTGCGGAAAATACGGTAATGTAAATTTAAAAAATATTTATTAATCTATAAATGAGAAAGCGGTTATCGGTATTAGTCTTTAGAAGCGGGAAGTTGTCTATATCGATATTGGCTAACAAATGTGTATCCCTATAATTTTGTGATCTTGTCATCTTTCATCAGCTTGAACCAACATCCTTTTAATACAGACCTTTGTTGTATTTAACCAGGAGTTGACCTTTTCTTTGATTAACTTGGATAATGTCGAAGCTGGTTTGAAATGTTTATCTGAGAGATCAAAGAGGTTCTTGATATCATTTGAAATGACCTCAAATGATCTATTTTTGGATCAAACAGCTTCCGTGACGCAGGCCTGTGTCTTATATCACTTTTATTTACAATGATGGTCCCCACCGAGTTTATCAAGTGTGCCGTTTGTGGGTCTGCTGCTCAAAAATATATTTTATTAGCTGTACAGAGCATCAATGAAATGAATTATGTTTAGTTCCACTCTTTATCTCGACTCCTACTTATTCGATCACTTGAGCACCGTTGCAGCGAGTTGGACGAGAAACTACATAAATACTGAATGAATGATAAGAAAATGTGGTCAAGGAGTGAGATTGCTTCCAAGAACTTAAGCATTCCAATATGTCATCCAAGCCATGTGCTCCTTGAGGAGGAAATAGATAGCTCAGTGGTTGCAGGAATGACCAGCTTTGTTTTTCAAAGGAAAAGAAACACTGAAATGCCAACTTGATAACTGTAGAAACGTGCAATTTCCTCATATTTTTCCTGGGGATAATCGCAGGTAGAAGTTGTACTGAACAAATTAGGATGATGATTATTTTTCAACACAGGACAATGACGAGGACAAAATGGTTGATGTGGGTGACCAAGCTCTTGCGGCTTTTCATAGAAGTGCAAATTAAGCAAAGCTCCTTTCTGTTTGTATGTGTCTCCATAACAACCTCTTTGTTCTTAATGCTTTTGAAATTAATTTGCTATGCTAAAAAGGCAACTTAAAATTCAGGTTTACCCATGTGACCTGGACAAAACTAATGTGTTGTATGACAGGCTGCCTATTTCTTCAAAGTGTGTCCACCCTATTTTTATTTTTGTGTATAGGTTACACAACAACAGTGAATGCAATAAAGATATTCATTATTTCCCAATCTAGTCATACATAGAGATGTATATCGTTAGGATTTTATCGATACTGATACAATTATAAATATTTCTTATCGATGCCGGTATTCATCTGTACTCTTATTAGTACTATATGTAATTGTACAAATAAAGATGTGAAAAAAAATATTGTTCTTAGCATTTTTATTAGCAAAACCGGTTGTGCACCAGCAAAATCATGATATAACATCTCACAGCAAGAAAGTATTTTATCAATAACCTGCTTTTTAGGTCAAGTCAACTATGTTTGTAGTAGGGCTACAACTAACGATTATTTTGATAGTCGATTAGCCAACAATTATTATAACGATTAGTCGACTAATCAGTTCATAAAGCGTTCACATATTTGATGGCTCTAAATTTTCCATCAACTTCTAAATGCAGCTTAAGTTATTTTAGGCATGTGCTTAGTAACAACAAACACGACTAATTCATTCATAAATATTTATTTATACTGTAAATGTGCTGCTCATTCAGCTGTTACAAAAATGTAAATGACTAATAAAATGTTGTCCATTTAAAAGAAAGAAAAAAGGCAAACTGTAAAAATGTTTTTTTACCTTGTTTATGTATTAAAAAAGTTAAAATAGCAGCAATGAAAACAAACAACAGAACACAACATCTAACATCCTCAAAAAAGAAAGCATGTTGTGATGTTTAAAAAAGCTGCACACTGGTATATTGACTATTGATTAGCTGCTTCTCAGTCATCCACATGAACAACAGCTTTTTGACCTGTTCTTGCACTTTCTCTCTCTCCTTGCAAAGATATTTAACCCTTTTGCAAAGTCAGCAACCATATAAACCTCCCTTCTTTTTTTAAATAAAAGTTGCATTTTTGGCTTGTTTCTTACATATTTGTATACCAAATCAGCAATCCGTGCGCCATTGGCCTACTGCTTTCAAATGTGTAAACAGGGTGTGATGTACAGTAGGAGGCCCCGCCTCTCCAAAATGGCTGCGCCTGTATGTACAGGAAGTGATGTCATCAAAATGGCAGCGCCCTAAAGCTTTCAGTGGTACAGAAAAAGAATTAATGAATAAATGAAGCGTTCGTACGCTGAGACATGGTTCAAACAGAGGCATATTTGGCTTGATTTAAAGGTTTGTAAATAGAAAAGGTCGCATTCGTAAATCGAGGTTCCACTATTGTCTCCGAGGCAAAAGCATATTGTAATGTATCCAGTAGGGGTGTAACGGTACATAAAATTTCGGTTTGGTACGTACCTCGGTTTAGAGGTCACGGTTCGGTTCATTTTCGGTACAGTAAGAAAACAACAAAATATAAATTTTTTGGTTATTTATTTACCAAATTTGTAAACAATGGCTTTATCCTTTTAAACATTGGGAACACTATAATAATTCTGCCCACGTTAATCAACATTAAACTGCCTCAAATTGTTGCTCAGATTAAAGAAAATGACAAAACTTTTCTTCTACATATAAAAAGTGCAACATTAAACAATTTCAAGTCAACTCATCATGCTTAATTTATTACAGCATTTGGGAAGCTTGTAGTTGATTTTTATTATGTAAATGTTATATTTTTATCAACATGTGATAGCAGGGACCCTGCCATTCAAAACTAGGCTGCTCCATTACTAATGATTAATGTAACTATAGCTGAAAAAAATAGTACAATAGCAATAGGAGAGACTATTCATCCCTGAACACCATGGAGTTCTTGTAGGCTTAATGATGCACTTACATTATTATATCAACTATCAGAGACAGAAACTCTTCATTTAACATAATGTCCTTTTTTGCTGCTTCAACACAGCTCAATCAACACAGAGAAAGGTAGTGAAATAACAGACAGACAGGGCTTTGCTGTCCGTAACACACGCACACACACACACACACACACACACACACACACACACACACACACACACACACACACACACACACACACACACACACACACACACACACACACACACACACACACACACACACACACACACACACACACACACACACACGCACACACACACAGCCACACCGCAAAATGAGCTAACGTTACGCTAAAAGCGAATTAGCCTTCACCTCAAGCCAGGACTGCGAGCGAGCTGAGCTGCCTTTTATATTTCTAGAACGTCAACGGGCTCACAGTGATGTCAACTTAGTGTGTCTAAACCTAATTACTGTGACCACAAGGTGTCGCCAAAACATTCAATAAGTCCAATTCTGACAGTTAATGAGTCTTTTTCATACTGACCATTGGTCTCCCTTTGACTAATTTCACTTGAGCAAACCTTTTCTAACATTCCACACTACAATAAAATACAAGTAAGTAGAGATGTCCGATAATGGCTTTTTTGCCGATATTCCGATATTGTCCAACTCTTAATTACCGATTCCGATATCAACCGATACCAATATATACAGTCGTGGAATTAACACATTATTATGCCTAATTTTGTTGTGATGCCCCCCTGGATGCATTAAACAATGTAACAAGGTTTTAAATCAACTCAAATTATGGGAAAAAATGCCAACATGGCACTGCCATATTTATTATTGAAGTCACAAAGTGCATTATTTTTTTTAACATGCCTCAAAACAGCAGCTTGGAATTTGGGACATGCTCTCCCTGAGAGAGCATGAGGAGGTTGAGGTAGGCGGGGTTGGGGGGGCAGGGTTTGGGGGTAGGGGGTAGCGGGGGGTGTATATTGTAGCGTCCCGGAAGAGTTAGTGCTGCAAGGGGTTCTGGGTATTTGTTCTGTTGTGTTTATGTTGTGTTACGGTGCGGATGTTCTCCCGAAATGTGTTTGTCATTCTTGTTTGGTGTGGGTTCACAGTGTGGCGCATATTTGTAACAGTGTTAAAGTTTTTTATACGGCCACCCTCAGTGTGACCTGTATGGCTGTTGACCAAGTATGCTTTGCTTTCACTTGTGTGTGTGAAAAGCTGTAGGTATTATGTGATTGGGCCGGCACGCAAAGGCAGTGCCTTTAAGGTTTATTGGCGCTCTGTACTTCTCCCTACGTCCGTGTACCACTCCGTACAGCGGCGTTTTAAAAAGTCATACATTTTACTTTTTGAAACCGATAAATTACGATATTACATTTTAAAGCATTTATCGGCCGATAATATCGGGCTGCCGACATTTCTACAAGTAAGTATGATTCCTGCTGATATTGTATCTGATCAGTATCAGTATCGGCCATAACTGAAGGCTCCAATATGGGTATCGTAACGGAAATGAAAAAGTTGTATTGGGAAAAATCTAAACAATAGCCTGCGTGTACCATTATACCCTTTTACAAGTACATTTTCCTTTCCTTATGATCTGTTTTGGAGCCACCATAAAAAGGGAAACAGTGATGCAAAAAGTAAAAAAAGGCAAAGTTAAAATTGTAGTGACATGATGAAATTAGCAGCATTTCATCTATCGTAGTCAATTTGGGAGGTCACAATGTGGTTTCATGTTCCAGTGCTGAATGCGTGCCGTGTTAACTCTGATTGTGCGTAAGTACACGTATTCCAAATGATGTGACGACATTGTTAACCAGCATAATAGGTGCTGATGTAAACACCTGAACAGCTGCTGGCTGTGCTCCCCACCCTTCAGCCTCTCTCATCAGCACAAGGGTTGCTAATTGGATATGGCAGGGAATTGCTGTGCACTTGCCTTGCAGCGACTTGTACCCTATAACCATACACAAATCGATCTGACATGTGGTATTAGATTAAATTACCAAGCAGCGCAGTCACAGGGAAAAAGATGTGCTCAACCCCCACCAGTACATCTCACACGCACCCTCCCAAACCTGGTGGAGAAACAGGATGATGTTCAGCCAACAACATCAGATCCTCTGTGCAAGCTATCTGTCATCATCCCCTATTGACTGGTTCAACAATACACATTTCTTTCACATGACTGCTTCTTGATACATATTATCATGTCTACAGAGAAATATTACTGAAAATAAATAAAATGGATTAAAGGTGCTGTTTGCAAATCGCTCACCGGTACATTTTCTAAATAAAACAAATATAGTAAGAATCCCAAAAGCTAAATTATGTTACCATTAGTGGTTTAACAGAACACAGATATTTTTACCAGTAATTAATTATAATGAATACAAATTGCTTGTCGGTCCAAGGAATTTGTTTGGCGTTCAGGCTTGTAACTCACCGCTGTCTCACCACAAGTATATGCAGGGAGCGCTTGCAGTGTGTGCAGTCGCAGCAACTAATAATTTGCAGTATAATATTCTTAATATCATAGTGTATAATATACATTCAATAATGGCTAACATAAGCTAACATTGTAATTGTCACACACACACTAGGTGTGGTGAAATTATTCTCTGCATTTGACCCATCACCCTCGATCACCCCCTGTGAGGTGAGGGGAGCAGTGAGCAGCAGCGGTGGCCGCGCCCGGGAATCATTTTTGTTGATTTAACCCCGAATTACAACCCTTGATGCTGAGTGCCAAGCAGGGAGGTAATGGGTCCCATTTTTATAGTCTTTGGTATGACTTGGCCGGGGTTTGAACTCACAACCTACCGATCTCAGGGCGGACACTCTAACCACTAGGCCACTGAGTAATTGCTATCATGGGCAGCACGGTGGCAGAGGGGTTAGTGCGTCTGCCTCACAATACGAAGGTCCTGAGTAATCGTGAGTTCAATCCCGGCCTCGGGATCTTTCTGTGTGGAGTTTGCATGTTCTCCCCGTGACTGCGTGGGTTCCCTCCGGGTACTCCGGCTTCCTCCCACCTCCAAAGACATGCACCTGGGGATAGGTTGATTGGCAACACTAAATTGGCCCTAGTGTGTGTCTATCTGTGTTGGCCCTGCGATGAGGTGGCGACTTGTCCAGGGTGTACCCCGCCTTCCGCCCGATTGTAGCTGAGATAGGCTCCAGCGCCCCCCGCGACCCCGAAGGGAATAAGCGGTAGAAAATGGATGGATGGATAGCTACTAGGGTTGTCAAAAAAAAAAAAAAGATTTTCGGATGAATCGCGATTCTTGGTTGAAACGATTTTTAATCACTTAAAAAAATAAAAAATGTATTTAAAATATTTATTTATGTATTTTTTTTTTTTTTTATCTGTCCTGTTCAGCCATTCAGGCAAATCATATTGTTGATATAGATGTTGTACAGATTTACTTTAGAAAAGAGAAGTTGGATACGCCTTTTTGCCTTATTTGTATTTGACTTTATTAATTGTTAAGGTAGAATTTTAATTAACAAAACCAGTTTTCTTTTAATTAATATACAAATTTATCAGAGCAGTTTGCCTATTTTATGGAGGAATGTAGTTAATCATAGAACTGGCACCCAATTTTACTAAAAGAAGTATAGATTTTGAATTGAGAATCAATTCTGAATCGAATCGTTACCCTCAAGAATCGATTCCAATCCAATCGTGTGGTGCCCAAATATTCACAGTCCTATTAGCTACTGATTTTAATACAGTACAGGGTTTCCTCTAAACTGCCAAGATGCCTGTTGTGGTGGGGGTACGGTTATGGGTGTGGTCACCGTGATGTCATCGAGTAATTTGCAATGATGATTTATTTTTAAATTTTTTAAAAGACTTAAAAAATCTATACATACATTTAAAACAAATCTGTTATTAATTAGTATTAACATATATATTTTTATTGTTTTGCCATATTTTTGCTCCTTTTTGTGCAATGTACTTTATTTAATTTTTTTCAAGTGTTTACAGACTTCTAATGACTTTTAAAAATAAAAACCACCAAGCAAAAAATCTAGTATCTTCTTCTGGTGTTATTATAGAATGTACTTGTGTTTAGAGACTTTTCTTCTGTCCCTCTATGTACTTGGCTAAAGAAGCTGAAACGAGCATGACGTCACACTTGCTTCGCGATGTTGTTCTCGTTGGACTTTTTCCTCTTCAAAACCTCTTAATATTTGTACATTTGGTATATGGCTGACCGCAGGTATATCTGCAATATATATAAAAATCACATCCACATCGCAGACATGCTGACAACGCTTCAGACAATGGCGTGCGTTTTGTTTACATCCGGTTTCGGTAGAACAGTTTTCGGTGATCAAAGTCTTTTTTCGGTGGTCAAGTTTTCGGTACATCACTTGTCAATAGTGCGCAAATAATAGGCTATATAAATATAAGTTTATACTGTAAAGACCAGCTGGTGTTAATGTTAACATAAAATCTAACTTCCTAAAAAAGAAAGGCATTTTGTGATGTTTATAAAACTGCACACTGGTATATTAAAATCTATTGATTAACTATTGGCAGTTTTAGCACTCTAATAGACTCGATTTGTAGAATTCTATCTTTGGCTAATTGATACAATATTGGATATTTAATAGATTGTATGTTTAATCTTATTATACCTCCGCATTGGTACCTGTCTGTCTCTCTCTGTGAGTATTCACGCGTGCACACACGGTTCACATTTGTTAAAGTACCTTTTTTGACGGCATTGCAAATGTGGATAATTCATATTTGATTAATTCTTAAAATGTTGGTTATATATATTGATTATAGATCAACCATACAATTATCATACTTGCCAACCTTGAGACCTCCGAATTCGGGAGATGCATTTTCAAGTATTTCTTCTATATATATATATATATATATATATATATATATATATGTATATGTATATATATATATATATATATATGTATATGTATATATATATATATATATATATATATGTATGTATGTATGTATGTATGTATGTATGTATGTATGTATGTATGTATGTATGTATATATATATATATATATATATATATGTATGTATGTATGTATGTATGTATATATATATATATATATATATATATATATATATATATATATATATATATATATATATATATATATATATATATATATATATATATATATATGTATATATATATATATGTATATATATATATATATATATGTATATATGTATATATATATATATATATATGTATATATGTATATATATATATATATATATATATATATATATATATATATATATATATATATATATTGTATATAAAAAATAATCTGTTCATGAATGAGTATATCCGTTCGGCCACCGTGTTAAATGGAGAAGGCTGATCTACAAAATGTGCAGGCAACATACCCCTTCCCCTTCGAGCTGTCCTGGATGAACTGAAATTATTTTTTCCAATCATTTTGGAACTTGCAAGCGTACTTGTTCTTCTTACTCGTCGTCGCCATGTCTCTTCTTCGTTCTTCTGCTTCGTCTCTGTTATGTTTTTGGACATTACTACTTGCCGTAGTTTTGAAGCAATGCATGATGGGAATCCGGATGTTGTGTGTCAGTGTATTAACGTGCCGGCTGGAATAAACACACGCTGAGAAATAGCTCCGTACCTGCCTACTTTATGGGTTATAGATAAACCTATGGATAACGGAGACATATATAATAGTCTCCTTTTCAGGTGAGAGAGGACGCTGAAGACAGTGCCTTTAAGGCATGCCCCCAATTATGTTGTCCGTGTGGAAATCGGGGGAAATTCAGGAGAATGGTTGCCCCGGGAGATTTTCGGGAGGAGCACTGAAATTCGGGAGTCTCCCGGGAAAATCGTGAGGGTTGGCAAGTATGACAATTATAGATTGTATGGTTAATCTTATGGTATCTGCGCATTGGTGCCGGTCAGTCTCTCTTTGTGTGTTTGTGTGGGTGCGTGTGTGCATGCACGCTTGCGCACGCGGTTCGCATTTGTTAAAGTGTCTTTTTTTTGGGCATTGCAAATTGGCGCTGCTTTAAAAGGTTCTTGAACTGATGTAGACAAAGTTTAGCTGGCTGACTTTGGCTAAAATGATAGTTAAAGTTATTTTTCACTCAACTTCGTCTCACTTAGTAAAACTAAAATAATGCTATTTGGTAATAGTAGAAGAGAAAGTCAAACACAAATACAAATAGACGGAATAGAAATTGAAAGAGTAAATGAAACCAAATTTCTAGGTATAATGATTGATGATAAATTGAACTGGAAATCTCACGTAAAAAATATACAACATAAAGTAGCAAGAAACACGTCAATAATGAATAAAGCAAAACATGTTCTAGACAAAAAATCACTTCATATTCTCTACTGCTCACTAGTGTTACCATATCTGAGCTACTGTGTAGAAATATGGGGAAATAATTACAAAAGTACACTTCATTCATTAACGGTGTTACAAAAAAGATCAGTTAGAATAATACATAATGTTGGATATAGAGAACATACAAATCCTTTATTTATTGAATCAAAGATACTGAAATTCCACGACATAGTGAATTTGCAAACAGCTAAAATTATGCACAAAGCAAACTATAACCTGCTACCCAAGAATATACAACAATTCTTCTCAACAAAAGAGGAGAAATATAATCTTAGAGAAAAATGTAATTTAAAACATTTGTACGCACGTACAACACTTAAGACCTTCAGTATATCAATATGTGGAATTAAATTATGGAATGGATTAAGCAAAGCAATCAAACAATGTACTAATATGATCCACTTCAAGAAACTCTTCAAACTTAAAGTGTTTACAAAGTACAAAGAAGAAGAACCATGACAAACATTTTCAATTTATTTCATCCATCCATTCATTCATTCTTAAAGTAATCTTACTTATCTCATCAAATTAAATATGACTTTCTTCACCAATTATTATGATTAAATTCTTACTATTATTTATTTATTTATTTTTATTGTGATTACCTATGGAGTTTATTGTGAATAAATTGAGAACAGGAAGTGAATAAAAAAGTTTCAGCAACTGTTATGTAAAGAAAAGGGGTAGGATTAAATAAGCTCTGCTTCTTCCTACTCCTTTTCGAACATGTTGAAAGGAGAAACTGGAAATTGTGATGTATCATGTTGTATGCTTGCATGTTCGAAATAAACTCAAACTCTAACTCTAACTCTAACTCTTGTTAGGTAGCTAGCAAGGTAGAAGCTAACACTCTTAGCAAGGTTGAGACCGCATCCTCCCTCCAAACGTTGGCCACACTTTCATATGTACTGACTGGCATTAGCTTGCCAGCTAGTATAAATGCCGACATGTAAACAACAGACATTAATGTCTTTCCCCATTACGAAACGTATTTCCCCAATCTAAACTTGTAGAAACACGTTACTGTTTAAACAACTGAACTGCAGTATTCACATCAAACATAAAGGATGTGCTGTTTTTGCACAATGTTATCAATAAACTCGACAGTGTGAAGTTGAAACAGACGGACACGGACTCCAATTAACTGGAAGTGAACTCACGTGACGTCACATAAACCGGAAGTGAAACAACTGATCACCCTTTACCATTTACAATGAAAGTTAAACATTTAAGCACACAAATAACAATACTATGGTTATTATGAAACCAGAACAATATTTGTTTACCCTGCCAAGAAAGTATTTTGTCTATTAATTTTAGTTATTTTTTTACAACTTGGTTAAAATATTTTAGTGTGTGGATAAGTAATTTTTGAGCACATTCAACAATACCACCATAATAATGATAACCGTGATCATTTTGATCAACTTTACTTTATTTAACCATTTTGTTTATTGTTTTGGTTATGTATATTTGAGAGTCCGCCACCCCCCAACAGAGACAGATTATTATTTATTATTTTATTGATTTTGGTTGTGATTTTTTTATTCAAGTGCAACATTTTGCTTACAGACAAAGTATATTTTATTTGTATTATTTGTTTGTTTTATTTAACTTAGTATTTAAAACTATACCATAACCATGGTGAACTCTCACAGGCACTGATTTTATAGTTTAGCAACTCTCTGTGTGCAATTTTTACTTTCCACCCAAAGTCTGAATGCATTCGTTCTCAGGACTGGACTGTGCACCTTACCTCCTTTTGCACTATTTTTCTTTTCTTTCCTTCCTATGTTTTGCATATTTGTAGACTGTCGCACTGATACTGGAGTTGCTTTTAATCTCATTGTACCTATGTATAGTGACAATAAAAGTCATTCTATTCTATTCTATTATATTCCATACATTTCAATTACAATGTTAAAATATACGACACATACCAGTTAATTGCATTTTAAAGGGTATACTTCCATTATTATTATGTATTGTCATTACATCTGTGGTTAATTTGGTCTCAAAAAAATAATGACAATAATATCGTTTATCTGCAATAATTTGTAGGTCAATATAATATCGAGTAAAATGTGTTATCGGCGCAGGCCTATGAAAGACACTGAACTGAACATTGTTGTTTTCAAGTTTTTACACTGAATGTTTACATTGATATTTTAAAGACACTCAACTAAACGTTTTTTGTCTTAATATTTGCATGTTACTTAAGGCATGTCCCCAATCGTTTTTGGGTTAAAAAGACCCAAACACCTCAACTATAGAAGAAAGAAAGAGCGCACGCGCATAACGTTATATTTCTCCGGTCACAACAAAACAACATAAAGTGTTGATGGCAGATGCGCGCAACGAAAGTGACTCTTTTGTTTGGACAGACAACGAGGTGAAATGACTTCTGCACGTCACACTTAATTACAAAACTGTAAAATATCAAGAGAATGTTGACTTGGACTCCTGAAGAGTCTTCATCCAATGAAACTCGCCTCATTCTTCAGCTTCCCTTGAATGTTTACAGTCACAACAGCGATAGTTAGCCTTTTGGAGTCTTGGAGTGGACAACTAAAGCAGAAATGTGCTTCTGGTAGGTTTAATTAATACTTTAATCTTGACGAGCTAACTGCTACGAGCTACTTGTTATGCTACATCAGAGCATGTTGATGTAACTATCGATGGGTTAAGTTATGATGCATAATCTTTGTGTGTTGTTCATATTTCCTATCATAGTGTTTGCAATGAGGTGATGAAACATTCCAAAGTGTTTACTTTCTTTACTTAGTAGTAGCTGCACCATCAATCTTGAGAGGAGGAGACAGAATGAAATAAAGTATTCGATGGGAAAATAAAGAAGAGGATGTTGGATTGTGTTTATATAGATTAATGTATGTAGCTTTTTATTGTTTGATAGTGTATGTGCACTCTTTTAAAAACTGAATCTTGTCTAATAAAAATAATGGCTGTCATTGTTTACAACACACACACACACACACACACACACACACACACACACACACACACACACACACACACACACACACACACACACACACACACACACACACACACACACACACACACACACACACACACACACAATTCACCAACATTGTCTCGTTCTCGTTCCACACTTTTAATAAAAGTTACAATATTAAACGTCGCTAGTACATAATAGTACATTATCTATTGGTTAAACACTAGTTTTAGCAGTAGTGTACAATAGAAAAGGAGACAAACAAGCACTCTTTTTTTTTTTTTGGTGGCCCAAGCTTGACATCGTTGTATTTAAAATAATATAACATGTCGATTAATAATATTATTGAGTATATGTCCGTACTGCATGTATAGCTGATAGAAGATTGACAATGTTTTGTTGCCATATTTAGAGCCAATAGTCGGAACTACTGTACATCACAATCACAGCTTTGTTGTTGACAGCTGTTGCGCATGCCGTCTCCATGTCAGGGCGGCAACAAGGTGGGAAGGAGTCAGCGACGTCATCATTCTCGGGTACTCTGCAGCTTCCTTCTTTCAAACCTTCACAGTCTGCAGCCAGTTTTTCGAAAATATTTGTTTCAGGCCACCAAAAACAGTGTTTTCATGGGGACGAAAGGCTAAAACGGTATACATCTTCACTGTTTCTACCAACAAAAACAGTTCTGTGGGGACAGGCCTTTAAAACACTGGTTGTTCCTGCACTATTCTTTGCACTTAAAAAAACATTTTTGTAGTAATAGATATTACTAAAACATTTTGGTATTATGTTTGTGTTCTATTACAGCAATTGTGTTTGTCCTTATTATTATTGCAACTTCATTTTACACACTATGGCTTTTTTTTTTACCAAGTCTTCTTTATTTTTTCTTGACAATGATACCGTACCGTGGCCTTAATACCAGAACAATATCATAACCAGAAATTATGATATCGTTACATCCCTAGTTATTTATCTTAAAAAAATATTTGAGCTATAATATTATTAATATACAGTAGATGATATAGTTATAGTTAAATAGATAGTAGTTTTGTATATGCAGCATGGCTGCTTGAGAGCCAAATACTTCCATTCCAACCGTATTATAAACGCCCAAAATCTAAATGCATTAAAAAAAAAGATAAATGTTGTAATTTCCTAAATTCAGAACATCATTTTATCCAACCGAAACACTCACCGTGTGGCTAGACATAAATTCAAAAGATGCACTTCTCGACCTATTTATACATTTTTATCATTTAATTAAAAATGAGCAAAATAAGCAATACTTTAAGGAATAACCATAATATCACTATACGTATAATGTCGAGGTGGGAGAAATAATAGATTGTTAGATGCATCGCAATTTGAACATTTACAATTGTAGAAACGATTAGTAAAATGTCAATAATCGCTAATCGATTTATTTATTGCAAATAAATAAAGACCTATTTGTTTTTACATTTTTGGGACTTATCCATATCCCAAACACACAAAAACAGATACCAATGTGTAAGAGAAGTTGTTCTTGCATAATAGGTCCCCTTATAGTCAAAAGCCAAAAGACAACACATCTCCACATCCAGCAACTGTGTGGTATAATATACTCCTAAAAGATATGAAGTCTACGGGTTGTGTATGTTGTTGAGTGTAGAAGTGCAAGTGTCAGGCAGATGACTCAAATGCATTTTATACTGATAAGATAGTAGTTGGGATGAAAGTAAGAGGCTGTCCGAAGGTAACAGAGGATATGTAAAGTAGTGGTAGTTGCCATTTGAACACATTAACCTTTCATTTCTTTTCTGTAGCAGTACAGATAAAAGACGGGCTGGATTTGCTGAAATACATTGCTAATTGTTCCTTTTATATCCTGCCAGCAGGTGCTTCTCAGTTCTTTGTCTTTTGTTTTGCTCAGAGACCAGAAAGCAGAGGCCTGCTGCCTTGGTCGATGTTAATGCGATTATGTTACATACAGTAACTGCTGCTCAGCCCTCAGAGATGGTGTTTCCTCAAAAAATCTACTCTGCAATCAAGACTACACTAAAATCAGCAGATTTCATTGATATACTCCTGCTTTAAATATACATTTATTTTACTGTGGTACCAGAAGGAACATTTTAAATACCTTTTTGTATGGAACTCAGGCAGTTTGTGGGGGGGGGGGGGGGGGGAGAGTTCCTCTCTTTAAGAAGGGGAACCGGAGGATGTGTTCCAACTATCGTGAGATTACACTCCTAAACCTTCCCGGTAAGGTCTATTTAAGTGTGATGGAGAGAAGGCAATGCCGGATTCAGGAGGAGCCGTGTGGTTTTCGTTCTGATCGTGGAACTGTGGACCAGCTCTATACTCTCGACAGGGTCCTTGAGGGTGCATGGGACTTGTAGAACAAATCCGACCGTGTGCCTTGGGAAGTCTTGTGGGGAGTGCTTAAAGAGTATCGGGTATTTGACTGTCTGATTGTGGTGGTCCTCTCCTTGTCAGAGCTTGGTCGCATTGCCGGCAGTAAGTCGGACCCGTTTTCAGGGAGGGTTGGACTCCGTCAAGGCTGCCTTTCGTCACCGATTCTGTTCATAACTTTTATGGATAGCATTTCTATGCGCAGTCAAGGCGTTGAGGGGATCCGGTTTGGTGGCTGCAGGATTAGGTCTCTGGTTTTTGCAGATGATGTGGTCCTGATGGCTTCATCTGACCAAGATCTTCAGCTCTCATCGGATCGGTTTGCAGCCGGGTGTGACGCGAAAGGGATGAGAATCAGCACCTCCAACTCCGAGTCCATAGTTCTCGCTTGGAAAAGGGTAAAGTGCCATCTCCGTGTTGGGGAGGAGATCTTGCCCCAATTGGAGTGGTTTTGGCAAAATAAAGAAATATGGCCAACACTAACGTAGAAACACAACATTTAAAAGGAGCAGAAACTACTACTACAGAAACTACACATACTTTAGTCTCACTGACTGTTTTAGCTCATGTTCTGGTGTCTTCAGTAAACCTGCCCTTAATGCGGTCTCGCAGGCAGGCACATAATGTCTTTGTTTATTGGTCCCAACTGGGAGAATAAACACACATACTAATCCAGTCATTAAGAAAAAACATTATTTTATCTAAATATTTCTGAATCAGACTTTTGGTTTATGTGTCTGCTCTGATTTAACTCATTAGACATAATGTGTTCCAAAAACCCTCAGAAAAACTGCAGAAACTTTGTTAAAATCATTTTTGAGTTTTTGGATGAAAACATTTTGTGTGTGTTATGTGTTGCTACACATTATTTTAAAGTACCACACATTCAAACTTCACTTTAATGTATTTTCATTAAATATAAGATACATATTTAGATTTTTTTTTTCAAACTCCAAAATCTGGGTCACCGCTTGCCCTTTGCCAAACCACTGTTGAGAAGCACTGAGTTATACAAGTAATCAGAATATAAATAATAATTTACCATTTGAAAGGGTTGTTTAGGAAATGTTACCTTGAAATAAAAGTCTTGTAGTATTATGTACCCCACTTGTTTACTGCAGAATTAAGTTTGTGATGACACACAAAATAACCAAAACATTTGGGTGGAAAAAACATTGTTTGTGTCGAGGTACAGACCATTGCATGGATTACCTGTACCGTTCTACCTCGAGTAAACACAACCATAGATATGAACAAAATGACAGTTGTATTATCTTATATTACTTTGATCAAACATGGCGGAAATGTCTGTCACAAGATACTGCAGTAACAAAGACTAGGGTTGCAAAGGTACTCGGTTTAATCTTGTGCGGTACAATCCGACATTAATACAAATTTAAAAAAAAAATTGATTTTAATCAAGATTGAATGATATAAAAAAAACAATTGTGATAAAAAAATGTTGCCATGTCACCGACTCCTACCAACAATTTCTACATGCAATTCTCCACGTGCATGAGTCAGCTCTCAAGAACACCTGCTAGAAAATAAGGCCAGTGTTTCTATCATTTAACTTACATGTGGAAGTTTTTTTTACAAATGCGGATTTGATTTTTTTCCACAAATGCGCCCCAGCTCATGAACAAATTCAACTGAAAGTAAGGCAGTGTAGCATAACTAGAGGTGTGGCATTACTCCGCTTCACAACACGCTTGTGTCCTGGTTTGCCAGAGAATGAGACGTAGCAGAAATGATCTGTGATGCACTTTAGCCACTGAGTTGCTATATTTAGCAAAAGGAGGTAGGTATTAAAAGTGAGTCTTGCATTTATTCGCAAATCAAACCCAATCGGTCACAAAAGTATTCGCCATGTGATTGAGAGCAGACATCCGCCACCACATGCCCAGGGAATATGTGTTACCACATCCATCCATTTTCTCCCGCTTGTCCCTCCCGGGATTGAGGGAGGGCTGGAGTCTATTCCAGCTGTACTCAGGCGAAAGGCAGGGTACACTGTGTGCAGAAAACCACCACAAGCTTGCAGCCCAACCTTTATCACTTCGATAAGCGCTAAGAGAACACAGTTTAGAAACACTTTTCTATCGTTTGGCAACACTTTGAACACTACTGCTTTACTTATTTCACAAGAAAATCAAAGTAAGGCCTGCACTTTTTTTTTTATGGGAGTGTGACACGTAAAAATTAACAAACAAAAAAACCCAGCAAAGGCTGATATGTTGATACTAATAACAAAAAGAAACACCAAGATTTGTTAAAAAATATATGTTTTAGCTTTTTTATAAGCCTATTTCATTACAAATTACATGACATCACACTACCACTATGTTGACATAATATTATTAACATTATTGTTTGTTTTAAATACTTGAAGGCTCCACGCCACTGCTGCTTTTAAAATGTAAAATATATTTTTATGAACATATTTATGAGCACAGTATTGTTTGTTTACAACGCTGCTGTTTTTTTTTTGACAGTATAGTTGACTATTGGCAGCATATACTGCAATTTCAATTCAGTGCAAAAATATGTTGAAGCACAGTGATCTTAAATACTTTGCACTGAGAAACACTTGGTTAAAGTAAATGGGTTCAGTTTTTTTTTCCCTTTTCATCGTAGTATTGAATATTTAAAGGTGTGTGTAATGACTACTGAAATGTTGGTATTGTAACAACAGTATAATCAACATTGACTCCTGTTTTTATACAATATCTTGATTTTCCGGGAATCTTATCAATTCTTTTTTGATACTCTGGTATTCAATTATGTGACATTTTGTTTTTTAACAGGAATTTGCTACTGTTTGCTCGTCAGATGGTCTGACATGTAGATAAAGGCACAACATTGACATTGTTGCCAGTGGGGCAGCTGAACACACACAGCTACAGTACCGCTCTAATGAGCGATGCTCAGCACCTACACGACTCCTCTCAGCTGTTCATACACAAAGGGCAGCCTATTTTCCACCAGGGCACTCGATGTAAACTTCCTAACACCCATTAATGATCGTTCCACTCAGCCCTCTCATTGGGATGTGTTGTTACTACCTGTTTACAAATAGTTGTGACTAAGGCTGCAGCTAACGATTATTTTTCTATCGATTAATCTATAGATTATTTTTTTCGATTAATCGGTTAATCTATAGATTATTTTTTTCGATTAATCTATATATTATTTTTCCTTTTACCGATTATTTTTTTATATAAAATGAAGATGAAAAAATAAATGTAGGCCACTTTTTTCAAAAGGCATGGCTTTTATTTACAAAAAAAAAGAAGTATGGCCACTCAGTCAACATTGACAACAACATGACAAAATATTCTGTAACAATGTAAACATTTAAAACTTTTAACATTTGACAAAATTAAAAGTAGCTTATTTGCTTTTTAATGTGCAAATATAAAAGTAAATATCCAGTGCAAATCTTAATATTCGCAATAGTATAAGCATTTCAAAAGTAAAAGTATTGCTTATTTTGCTTTAAAATGTGCAAAAATAAAGATAAACATCCAATACAAAAAAGTGCAAAACGAAATATTCTGTAACAACAGTGTAAACATTTCAACAAAAGTGAAAGTATTGCTTATTTGCTAAAATGTGCAAAAATAAAGATAAACATCCAATACAAAAAATTGCCAATCTAAATATTCTGGAGCACTGTAAACATTAAGTATTGCTTTTAAAATGTACAAAATAAACATCCAGTCCAACACAGTACACAATAACCAATTCTACTCATTCCAGTGAGTGACTAACAGTTGTAATGAAGAAAGGGGGGAGGCTGGTTCTTTTCTTGTTTACAATATTCCCAGCAGCTGAAAATAGGCGCTCAGAAGGGGTCAATGTGGCTGGAACTGAGAGGTAATTAGCCTTCACCTCAAGCCAGGACTGCGAGTGAGCTGAGCTGCAGTTTAAGTTTCTAGAAGGTCAACGGGCTCATAGTGGTGTTACTAGTAGTTGACTGGGAGGTGTTTATTATCATTTGGGGAGAGTCCGCTGCCTGATGCTCACCTGCTAAACACCTATCTGCTCGACGCTGAAGCGCTGACTACATGCGCTCTGAATACACACTGCTAATTGGCTGGTAACGTTTTGAATACGCACTGCTGATTGGCTGATAACGCTTTCTGTGTACCAATCAGATGGTTGTGTGGGTGGGACAATGCTGCGTGCTGAGACAGAAGCAGAAGGAGCAAAGCAGCTTATTAAGACTTTAGCTTTAGCTTAGAAACTCGTTCGGTACACCCCCGTACCGAACCGAAAGCCCCGTACCGAAACGGTTCAATACAAAACACGTACCGTTACACCCATAGCAGACACAAATGACACATTCATGTTTTTGTGTAATGATGACAACGTATGCTCACGCGGACGATTGACTAGTTGATGGTTGATGGTTTTCTTTTCAAATGTTCGTTCATAGCCGTTGTGCTGCTATGATAGGCCATTTCCGCTCGACACAGTGTGCATACAACAACATTATTAGGCCGTGTATTGAAATACTCCCACACTTTTGACGACTTTTGGCGTGATTTTTTCCCCCTCGCTCGCACCGTCTGCTTTGCGCTCCGCCATGACGGTAGTGTGACGTAAATATGTGACGCGTCGACGCACAAAAACGGCGTCGACGTATTTACGTAACCGATGACGTCGACTATGTCGACGCATCGTTTCAGCCTTAGTTGTGACCTATCTGACAACCCAGTCAACCAACTTTGATAGTTGCACACACATTTTTTATTCAACTTTTATCGCTGCAGACACACCTTTGGTTCTATTGGTCATGTAGAACATGAATATAACTCCAACGAAGCCAAAATACAGTGAAAGAAAACTTAGTTTGTTAGGTTGTAAGCTACGTCCGAGTTCATGGAGTAATATAAACTGAGAGGCGGACTCTTTATGATTCTTAACAGTGGACTCTAGAGAGTAAAAATAGCTTCAAGAAAAAAAGTTATCTGTTTTTGGAGTAATGAGCTTTATTATTTACTCCTATTTATCTTGACAATTGGTCAATAACACAATGCATATGTTGGTCTCAGATTTGGGACTATACTATAATAGTTTTTTGTGTTATCAAAACTGCTTTTGTAATAAATACAGGAGGTTAAAATGAATGTTCTAGAATGTCTTTCTCAAGGCCTCGATTTCAGCCTTGAAAGTAGGGTTTGTGCCAAGAAAACAACCAATTAACATGAACTCAAAATAATTTGGCCAGGGAAAGTGGTCATTACCCACCATACATATGCTACAAGTCTTTTGATGGCTACAAATAGTTCCAGGTGAAACTTACTCAGGGACATTCAACCAAGATTTAGTGGTGTTGTATACATGTCAACAAGTGATAATATCAGGGACATGAATCTTATAGCAACTTTCGATTTTATTGGATTACCATTCTTGTGGGTGACTATTCGATTCAGCATCGATTCTCAATTTAAACTAATTCTCGCAATAAATTATTTTTGATATATACACTACCGTTCAAAAGTTTGGGGTCACCCAAACAATTTTGTGGAATAGCCTTCATTTCTAAGACCAAGAATAGACTGTCGAGTTTCAGTTGAAAGTTCTCTTATTCTGGCCATTTTGAGCGTTTAATTGACCCCACAAATGTGATGCTCCAGAAACTCAATCTGCTCAAAGGAAGGTCAGTTTTGTAGCTTCTGTAACGAGCTAAACTGTTTTTGAGATGTGTGAACATGATTGCACAAGGGTTTTCTAATCATCAATTAGCCTTCTGAGCCAATGAGCAAACACATTGTACCATTAGAACACTGGAGTGATAGTTGCTGGAAATGGGCCTCTATTTCAGTTTTGAAATAAACAAGAATTGTTATTTGGATGTCAATCGATTTTTTTTCCTGGCACCCTTAGAGAATATGGTGCAGAATGTATTTGATTTCAGCAGTTTAATTACATTATAGACTAAAGGCTCAGGAAATTTTGGGCATTTTTTGATTAGAGTGTCGCAGGGGTTGCTGGAGCCTATCTCAGCTGCACATGGGTATATATATATTGAACTTTTGTTAAATTTTACAAGATAATTAATTTGAGTTTTCATTAGCTGTAAACTATAGGCTCCAGTACCCCCCGCGACTCCGAGAGGGACAAGCAATAGAAAATGGATACATTAGCTGTAAACTATAATAAATATTTTTGAAATATTACATTCTGTGTGAAGTGAATGTATAGTATATTAGTTTCACCTTTTGCATTAAACTACTGAAATAAATTAGCTTTTAAAAATATTTTAATACATTGAAATGTGTTTGTATATATATTTGACCTTGATGTATAATTCTGACCCTGTGTAGGGAAAATTTTAACTTAATTCAAATTCAAACTTTACATATGAATTTTTTTGAATCCCTGAAGTTGTATTATATATAATCATCCATCCATTTTCAACCGCTTGTCCATCTCAGGGTTGTGTCATGAATTGACATCCAAGTTTAGTTTGTTTCGTGATAGAGCTCATCATTCAAAATACTCATACCTTAAATCAACGTTCCCATTGAAATAAAATAAAATTCCAATATTCTCTTCTTGGCCCGATAAATGAGCAATAAAAAATAACAGACTTCTAGATAAGGAATATTCTATCAAAAAATGAAATAACTGTAGTAGTTTTATGAAGTAATGTAATAATGAAGTACAGCCATGAGACAGCTCATGTCTCAAAAACTTGTGAGGTAGGGCACTCATCATCAGCCGAGGTAACACTGTATATGCATATATATTGAACTAACTGGATTCAACCACCTAAATTCTGTCTTCATCCCTTAATATGGGATGAAGACAGAATTTAGGGGACAAATGTTGTAAATTAGCTTTGGCTACAAACACTGTGATGCATGCATCGGATAACTGTTTCAGATGTCTATGTTTTTGTATCTGTCCCTATTTCAAATCAACCTCTATAATATTAATAAGAAATCTACACAAAATTGACTAAGAGGGAAACTTTTTTGTGAAAAATGCTTTAGGCGAAGTAAATTGACCTTATTTACCTCTGATCAGTATTTTTGTTTGCGTCTGCAAAGTAATGGTCTTTGTGTGGCCTTTGGCCTCAGTGTTCTACCCACCGTGTTTATATGAGCGCTCTAACAAAGCCTGATCAGATTAGATATGACCTGGAGACACACACAGACACAGACACAGCCAGTTCATGGTGAGCAAATTGTGTTTATAAGAAAAAGTCCTTACCTCTATATATTGTAATGTTTGAATGTGTGTTATTGAAAGATGATGCATTTACTGTACAATAGGTTATTATTACATTAGCTTCTATAGACAAAGTCATTACCTTAATCATTGGGAATATTTTTCATAGTGTTTTTGTTAATGCACTAGGTTTTTCTGTCGGACAGGAATAGTTTTCTTTTGTTATTGAAACTTATTTGACAAAGCATTTCATATTTAATTGTTTAAACAATTGTGGTAAAGATTACGTTCTGCCATCACATTAATACAATATTTTTTCCCCCATCAAATAAATAACATGGTGCGACTATGGAGCATTCATATTCCCACAAGACAGTGCTGCTCTGTTAGAAAAGTAACAGTGAGTTTTCTGTTGTTTAGCAAAGAAATGTACTATACTTAAAGACACATACTTACTGTTCACTGGCCTGTAAATGAATCTGGATAAACTACGTTTAGTTTTAAGGCCATATTTTTTTATTTTTTTGCTATCAGCTACCGTAAGCATGGATCACATTCAGGACTGTCCATCATCCATTGAGCCCTTCTCTATCCTCCCCCCTTGCCAGCTTGTGTAGATCATCAGCTTATTCATGGCAACCCTAACTCAATCACAGACTTCCACCAGAACCGTAACGAATGACTGCAGGGGAAATTACAGTCATTTGTCTCGGTCTACCCACGTCGTTTTGGCTCTCTTTTTCTGTCTTTTATACTAAAGCACCTGTACTGTTTTCATTGTCTTTCTCCTCCCCCACACTAGATCTAGCTCTTTTGCCAACCCTCAAATTTGACTTGAGCAGTGATCCTTAACATTTTATGAGTCATGCAGCCATTTAAAAATCTGATGAAAGCTATGGACCCCCTTCCTCAGAAATATTCACAAACACAATGTTGCATCCAATTAGTAGAATCTTGGAATGTTTTGTGTTATGACTATAAAGTGCTCGCTTAGCAAAGTTTTTCAGACACAGGAAATATCAATTCCCGATAGAGACACCACAAAATAAAGCTCACACTCAGCTCACAGTTTACCTCACACTCACCTGAAAAACACTGTTGTTTATAAAATATATATAACACCATATCTATTTCACTACTTTCTCTGGTTCTTAGAGCCTGTGTGTGTGTGTGTGTGTGTGTGTGTGTGTGTGTGTGTGTGTGTGTGTGTGTGTGTGTGTGTGTGTGTGTGTGTGTGTGTGTGTGTGTGTGTGTGTGTGTGTGTGTGTGTGTGTGTGTGTGTGTGTGTGTGTGTGTGTGTTCTGGCAATGCTTACTTAATGGGGACATCACTCTGTTTACACAGTCACCTTTAGGGGACCTCTGACGGTATGGGGACAAAAAAACTGGTCCCCTAAAGGGAAACCTTTTTAAATGATAGTCAGATCCATTCTGAATATGCCTAAGTGATTTTTAAGCTTTGGCCCATAAAACATGTTTACTGGTTAGTTTGAGGGTGAGACATTTGCACAGCAATCTGGTTTAGTGTTCCTTAGGATGACATTTTCATACAGCATGATTAGAAAACATTATTACCTTAATGTATGATTCACATTCAGAATTTTCCATCCTTCTATATATGGTAGTTGGAGTTGCAGACAACTTCATTACTGCTTAATAGTTTTCAGTAATGTCACAGAAGATGCAGGATTTGCTTTAACATTTAAGTGGTGAAACTTCTTATAAGAAGACAGCTGTAGTGCTGTATTCTGAGGATCATGTCATATTTAATTTGAACTTTTTTTTTTTAAATGGTCCTCGGTAGTCACGTACAAATTTGTGTGAATTATGCAAAATTATTTAAATTTGGTCCCCATGAACCATATTAACTCTTTTTCCCCAGGGTCCCCAGTAAGAATGATCAGCACATTACTTCATCAATCCAGAGATTTAAAGACGTGTATGAGCTAACTGGGCAGTGGCCATTTTACCTAAAAAATGTTATGCCTCCACAAACGGTAAAAAGGGTGGTCCCCACAAGTGATGATCAAAAACTTGGTCCCCATTCAAAATGATAACCAGTGTGTGTGTGTGTGTGTGTGTGTTTTTCAAAACCAGTGAAGTTGGCACGTTGTGTAAATCTCAAATAAAAACAGAATGCAATGATTTGCAAATCATTTTCAACCTATATACAATTGAAAAGACTGCAAAGACCAGATACTTAACGTTCAAACTGAAAAACTTTATTTTTTGCAAATATTAACTCATTTGGAATTTGATGCCTGCAACATGTTTCAAAAAAGCTGGCACAAGTGGCAAAAAAAGACTGAGAAAGTTAAGGAATGCTCATCAAACACTTATTTGAAAAATCCCACAGGTGAACAGGCTAATTGGGAACAGGTGGGTGCCATGATTGGGTATAAAAGCAGCTTCCTTGAAATGCTCAGTCATTCACAAACAAGGATGAGGCAAGGGTCACCACTTTGTGAACAAATGCTTGAGCAAATTATTTAAGAACAACATTTCTCAACCTGCTATTGCAAGGAATTTACTCCTTTTCAGACAAAGAGAAACTGAAAATTGTGATGTATAATGTTGTAACTGTAAGTATGTTCGAAATAAACTTAAACCACAAACCATAGATGTAATGTAATGACGTTGCCTCTTCTTGACCGTGTTATTGTGACGTGTCATTTTTATCACTTTTGTGTTTTTGCAAAACCAGATTCGTAACCATGTGAAAATCATTAAAAAAAAAAAAAAAAAAAAAAATGGGTTGGAGGCGCAACAGGAAAAGTAGTGCTACTTACCTTAGCTTCGTCAATGAAGCAAAGATTCATATATAGTTGGTTTACCCCTCAGATGTTTTTTCATCTCGTTTTCCGTCATTTTAAATTTTTTACACAAATTGAAAAAAAACATTGTCAACAAACTGCCGTAGGTTGAAAATCCTTTATTAACACTTATCTTCCGAATGTCTATGCACAAGTACATTTGAAAAGAATGGATAATTTTGCTTATGTTGATAACCGCTTATGTCGACATTAGTCAGCCAATCCCAGGGATGTGGACTTAATTGAATTCCTTGATTTGATACATAATATATGACACTCCAGTATGTTTAGTATTTAAAGTAAACGATGTAAAAACAAACACATTTCATATAAGAAGTTACAGCAATTTATTGTAATCCTAAAAGTGTTGTTCTTTATCAGATCCTCCCTGAACCCACATGGCGGAAAGTTAATATCCTGGCTTAGATTAACCTAACAGCCCTCAGGGTATCACAGAATCAATTTGTGTCGGTGGTATCACAGTATGTGTGAGTGTCGTATGACATGGACGATTATTTTCCAGACAACCTGTTGGCCTGGATGCAGGTCACCTCTGCATCACAACAGATGTAATGTTGAATGTGTGACTTGTGAGCCATGTCTGTAATTCAGCGAGCGGGGGTGGTATTTAATTGCAGCTCTCTCCTCAAACTGAATTGCCACTTTTGGTTTGAGTCATAGGACAAGAAGGTGACAGTGATGGACTCAAAGCATTTTGCTGCTCAGACCTGATTGTTTTTTTCCAGCGTCTTATATATTTGTGGCTTGGAAGACATGGTAGATTTTCACTAGATTCCTTGTTGTTGTCAAGAACAAAATAACATTGAACAACATTTTTATGAACTCATGTCTCCCAATATCTCTTTCAATTTAAATTACATAAGTTTTTTTTTTTAATCAATTTGATATCATTTGAAAATTGTATCGAAGTATAAACATTAACACTGCATTTATCATACCATACCAACATTATTTATAAAGCCCTCCAAAAACAATCTCAGTTGAAAAACAAAGGGCTGTACACCAAGTTATTATATAGAGAAGAGACAATGCATTAAAACAGACTAATTTTTGTAAGAATTGTAGAACGTTGTAATTTGGGAACTGACCCAGACACACTCGTGGACATTTTCTAGAAAGAAGGCCTTTATTGTTGGATTTCCTCATTAGTTGAACCTATATTAGGTCTTTACAGAATATTGAGCAGAGGCAGTCAGATATTACATTACCCAAATTTTTTTTTATTTCAGACATGTTATATTATTACAGTGCACAATGCAATTAAAAACATCCAAACATATTAAAAACACATCTAAAAAGCATTAGGATTATCTATCATAGTCCTACCCCTTGTCCATCTTACAGGAAGACTGATTACCTCTTTAATTTAGAGTAATGTTTGTTCATGCTTCAGTTAAAAATACTAAGGCATCTTTTTTTAAATAATCAGCATGCTTGTCAATGATTAAGGCAAGGCAAGTTTATTATAAAGCACAATTCGTACACATGGCAATTGAAATTGCTTTATAGCAAATTAAAAGAAGGCAAAATAAAAAAATATTTCCAATTAAAATCAGAAAATACAATCATAAAAACAATCAGAATTCTAATTAAAATACTTTCAGTTGTCATATGCACAATTAAATAAAAGTGTTTTCAGCCTAGATTTGGACATTGCCAACGTTGGGGCCCATCTCACAATTTTAGGAAGACTATTCCAGATTTTAGGAGCATAAAACTGAAACGCAGGAGACCACTCCCTGAGGTTTTCAGAGCTCAAGATGGTTCATATGGCTCTAACACAGGGGTGGGCAATTAATTTTCACCGGGGGCCGCATAAGCAACCCGAGCACTGCTGGAGGGCCACACGACAATATTTCAATTACATTTTGCTCAATATTATTTTTGATATACCGTAAGATAAATAATAATGATGATAATAATAATAATAATAATTAATAATAATAATAATAATTTAATTTAACCTAACTTAACTTTATACAAAAGCAGATTGCTTTTGATGGTCACTTTATCCTGCATTATCCAACATTTTTCCCCATCAGATTTGGACAACCATCTGTTGTTAAAAAAAATTGTTTTTAATCATATTCATTTTATATTGTTTTTTATATTGGTTTTATATGTAATTGTTTTTTCTTTTTATTCAGTCATTGGTGGAGCTAAGGATAATATTTGAATATTGTTTTTAATATTGTTGTGCAGCACTTTGGAAACATTTTGTTGTTTAAATGTGCTATATAAATAAATTGGATTGGATTGTCACACCTGCCAGCTTGTCCCATTTCAGTCCTAACATGTCCAAACACGCATTTACCTATGTGAACAAGTCATTACCTGTGGTTGTCTCTTTAATTGACTGCATGGCTGCCAGCTACTCCGTGATTTGAAAGTCTGCAGTTATCCCACGTAAGAAGACGAGCAGCTGGGCGGTGTCACGTACATCACAGCTCTCATCCAAAGTTAGCGAAAAACAGTCCATGTCTCCGCGGGCATACAGCGCAACAAAGTCCAATAAGTACTCCTTAATAAACTCTCCGTCAGAAAACGCCGTACTTTTTCTGGCGCTTTTGTGAGAAATGACGAAACTTGTCCTGACGGCTGCATCTCTGGGGGTGTGAAATATGGCAAAAAGTCCTTGTTGGGTTTGCAGTTTTACCATCAACGCATCGCCCTCCCTTGCGCGCGCTTCATCAGACACATTCCGGTATTTTCCCTCGTGTTTCTTCGTGTAGTGGCGATTCAAATGATATTCTTTAAACACAGCAAGCTGTGTACCACAAATTAAGCACACTGCTTTACCATTAATTTATGTAAAGAAATACTTGCCAGTCCATGTCTTGTTGAAAACACGCCATTCGTCATCAACTTTTCTTTTTTTAGCGTCTCATCACTTGTCTCTATGCACCTTCACTCACAGGTTCCCCCCGGACATACGGCATAAATAACACATTTCAAAATAAAAGCAGCACAGTTGTATTGCGTGCACGACATAGATGTTTTTTAAACTTTATTTTGTAATTTGTGATTGCGCCGTTCAATTCACTCACAATCGCACACGCGCATACGTCCACACGGAAGTAATACAAATAACGCTTTTCAAAACAAAAGCAGCACCGTTGTATTGCACACTCGACATAGATACTTTTTGAAATGTATTTTGTAATTTATGATTGGCCTCACGCGGGCCGGACAGGGATGCGCAAAGGGCCGGATGCGGCCCGCGGGCCGTACAATGCCCAGGTCTGCTCTAACATGTCATAGATGTACTTTGACACAAGACTATTAAAAGACTAGTACACAAAGAGAGCAGTTTTAAAGTCGATTCTCAGAGCAACAGGAAGCCAGTGCAGTGACCTAACCACTGAACTAATATGGCCGTATTTCATGGATCGAGTTAGGACTCGAGCAGCAGCATTTACAGCTCGTTTAGAGAGCCCAGTGAGAAGGCCATTACAGGAGTCTAACCTGCTGGAGACAAATGCATGGATTAGTCTTTTTAAGGCCATGTCCACATGAACACGGATACTTAAACACATACTTATCTCTGCGTTTAGTCTTCTTGTCCTCAAACAGACACATACTTTTGCCTTTAAAAACGCAGACTTTTACAAACGCTGGCCAAAGTGTAGAGATCCAAAACTCTCCGCTTAGCGTATGCGTGTACACGGCACAAACGGAGACTTGTGATGACGTCACGGTTAACAACACTGCCTTGCTGCCTTCAAACACGCTATAAGAGGAATTACTGTATGTTTGAACGTAAACATGCTGCTATTTTCACTCAATATTAATAAAAAAGACGCATCAAAATGGGCTTAGTGACACTCCCGCCGGCGCAAATGACAGTCCGCTGTTTTGGATACGACTGCTGTCGAACGTCTACCTGATGGGACAACTTTGACAAGCAAGACTTTTTGCTCTGTCATAAAGGTGCAACATTATCTTATGTTTTTAGTCCTTGTTTAACGATAAATCATGAAGTTAACTTACGTGTCTTGCTTCCATTTTTGTAGATGGGACCGTGCTCGCGCGTAAAAAGCGACCAAGCAACTAATAAAAACAAGATGTAGTGTGTACTGATGTTAGAGACAGGATACCGTATTTCCTTGAATTGCCGCCGGGTATATAGTATGTGCATGCCTCGATTTACCGCAGGGTCAAACTCGCTTCGCAGAATAATTAGCGCATGCCTAGAATTACCGCCGGGTAAGTCACGTACCTACTACGTTTTTAGTGTTACCCGGCAGTTTGCGGTATTGCAAATGTTCGTTTAGCGTATTTTTTGCACTGGTATACAGTACGTCACGAGTGACGCATCACGAGTGACTTGTCACGAGTTTAGTGGGCAGTGTCTAAGACTTTCAGTGACATATTTCATAAAGGCTGTGACATATCGTTATTGTGTGTATACTGGCATTTATACACGGCACATTAGCGCAGATGACATGCTGCCAAAACCAATCACATGTAAACTTATCTTTAGAAATGCTAAGGTATGCACGCTACTTACAAAACAATAAAATTGTTTTAATGTTGGTGACATAGTTTAACATAAATATATGCATAGATCTACATAACATATGTCCCGAGTCCTGTGTGCAACATCCAGCATAATATATCACAATTGATTATACCGGTATACATTGTACCGCTGTGTTATAACGCAGGCACTTGGGAGCCATTCAACAATTACGTATGCAAAGGGGGGTGGGGGTGGGGGTCAAAATCCTGGGGGGGAAATGCGCACAATTAAGTACCATCATTTGTATAGTAAATTTTGCATACGGGGGTTGGGGTGAAAATCCTGGAGAAAAATGCGTACGTAATTGTTGAATGACCCCTTGTAAAAATAAAGAGTGTCACGTTATAATTGCCTTTTCAGACCCAAACAAAAAGAACTCCCGGGATGATTCATTGTGCTTGAAATTTTATTGCGGCATTAAGCGATGTCATGATTATCCTTACATCACACTCAAATTTATAAGCGCATGCCTAATATTTACCGCATGCCTTTGGTAAGCGCCGGAGTGAGAAGAGGTTTTAAATAATTAGCGCCGGTGCGCTAATTCAAGGAAATACGGTACACTTCATTACACATGTACCATATCACTATATCGATGATTAAATGCTTTATAATTCCATGAGAGTCTTGCAGCGGCACACGCACGTCCGTGCGCTTTACATAGACACTTAAACATGCAAAAGGTTTTCCTTGGCTCGTTAGTGCGTGCTGATTTTAGAAATAATGTAGACTTCACTGCACATGTATTACATCACCATGTTGCTAAACATGTTATAATTCTATGAGTGTTGGGTTTCAGCAGTACATGCGTGCATTCACTCTTTAATCATGTTCCCAGGATTCTGTGTATGTGCGGGCTGGTTTAAAGATAATGTACATGTCATTGTACGTCTAGTACAGACCTGGGCAAACTAAGACCCGGGGGCCACATGCGGCCCGTCAAGCTTTTCAATCTGGCCCGCCGGACATCTCCAAATAATTTTTTTGGATTTTTAAGATGGAATCTGTATCTGCCATTATGATGTGCAGTGATATTTTCAAATGACCGTGAATCTTGAATTATACAAAATATTTCAATGGTTGGACTCTGCGCTTTTGCATGATATACTAGTTACTATGGTAATCTAATTAGTTACTATGGTAATCTAAGTCACAGCAGCTCAGATGAGGTACCAAGCAGTGTGGGTAGGGAGCGTTTCCACAGAGTGTTTCCAGAGCGACCAGCCTGAAATGCGGGTGTCAGGGACAGACGTGGAAGGAGATGTTTACAACAAAGTTCTTAAGCTTAGTGATATATTAAATTGTATGTGTTTTTTTGTTTTTCTTTTACCCTTTGCGTTCATATTTCGCTGTTTGTTGCGTTTCGCTTGATTGTAAAATATGTCGATTGAGGGGGGGTGTGACGTTGTCAATATTCAGTGTTTTACTGTAAATCCCACATTATTTGTTTTCATGTACATTCTGGTTGTCTCATTCAGTAAAAAAATTTTTAAATTCCATTTTGTTTTTAAGGCGGTCTGTCATAACGTTTTTAGCATTCAATCAGACATTAATGTGAGGTTTTGTATTAGTGTTCCCAAAAATGAGATATACCGGCCCCCAGACACATTTTTTTCTCTAAATTTGGCCCCCAAGTCAAAATAATTGCCCAGGCCTGGTCTAGTATATCAAAATAAACATAATAGGAGGTGTAATGCCACCAAGTCAGATATTGCTGCTTTTTTCAGGCTTCTGATTGGACAAAATGTGCATGAAAGCAGGTGTATGCATTTGTGTGTAGACAGAGACAGTTTTGAAACTACACTTGTGTGGATGGAGATTGTTTTAACACCAAATATGTGTTTTTGAAACTCTCCGTGTTCGTGTGGACATGGCCTAAGCAGTATTCCTTTGATTAACATATTTGGTCTTTGCCACTGATTAAAAAATACAGTGGTGCTTTAAACATGGTTAATAATTAAGGTTGGCATCGTTTGAATTTGGACAATTTCGGTTCTGATTCCGGTTCCCAGCGATTCTCAGTTCCGATTCTTTAAAGAGGAAGGGTCCAAAATGTACTATTCTCACAGGCCTATTTTCAAGCATTATATACAGTAGGTACTGAAAGTATTCAGACCCCTTTAAAATGTCCACTCTTTGTGTCATTGCAGCCATTTGCTAAAATCGAAAAAGTTAATTTTACTTCTCATTAATGTACACGCGCACTCCATCTTAAAACAACCATCTGCCTTACGTCACTGGTGGCAAAGGGCCAGGGTTGATGACGTAGCGACGTCCGTATGCATGGGGGCGTATTTGCAATGCTTCGCCATGGCACTAGATGCAAGAGGGGAGGGGAAGGGTCAAGTAGAAGAGGGAGAATTTGAATTGAGCCTAAATCAATATTTTTATTTTCACAACTCAGTTTTGTTGTTTTTGTTCATGTTTACAGCCAAGGGAATAATTATTTGGACACAGGAGGACTTTGAGGGCAAAAATCAATGATTTCATAAGTAGTAGATAGTAGTTTTTGCTTTTGTTTAGTTATTGTGTAGGGTTGCGCGATTTTGACAATATATAATATAAATGATATAAATTTAGCCGACATAAATCTATTGTTATATGGTGACATGTATGTTGATGACACATTCTATCTGTGTAACAAATGATTGCGTCTTCAATGCAATATAGCTTTCATACTAGCGAACCAGCGGCTAATGTCACTCCACAGTGCAAAGCCACTTCTAAGTCAGTAATCCTCCGCTCCATGGCAGCAAATAAACTACATTTCTTACATGTACTACTATCACTGGAGGACGAGGAATAGCTAAACATGATACACTACACACCACAGAAGGATATGCTAACCGCTACCCGCAAGCTAGAGCTCTTGAATGTACAAAACCCAAAACCAGTGAAGTTGGCATGTTGTGTAAATCATAAATAAAAAAAGAATACAATGATTTGCAGATCCTTTTTACCTTATATTCAATTGAAAGACTGCAAAGACAAGATGTTTAATGTTCGTACTGAGAAATTAATTTTTTTGGGGGAAATAATCATTAACTTAATTAATTTAATGGCAGCAACACATTGCAAAAAAGTTGGCACAGGAGCATTTTTTACCAGTGTGTTACATGGCCTTTCCTTTTAACAACACTCAGTAAATGTTTGGGAATTGAGGAGACCAATTTTTTAAGCTTTTTAGGTGGAATTATTTCCCATTCTTGCTTGATGTACAAGTTAAGTTGTTCAACAGTCCGGGGTCTCCGTTGTGGTATTTTAGGCTTCATATTACGCCACACAAACTCGACAGTCTATTCTTGTTCTTAGAAATGAAGGCTATTCCACAAAATTGTTTGGGTGACCCCAAACTTTTGAACGGTAGTGTATGTATATATATATATATATATATATATATATATATATATATATATATATATATATATATATATATATATATATATATATATATATATATATATATATATATATATATATATATATATATATATATATATATATATATATATATATATATATATATATATATATATATATATATATATATATTTATTTATTTATTTATTTATTTATTTATTTATTTATTTATTTATTTATTTATTTATTTATTTATTTATTTATATATATATATATATATATATATATATATATATATATATATATATATATATATATATATATATATATATATATATATATATATATATATATATATATATATATATATATATATATATATATATATATATATATATATATATATATATATATATATATATTAGATAGCCCGGCCCCTGGCTAAATATTTTTACCCCAATGAGGCCCCCGGGTCAAAAAGTTTGGGGGCCCCTGCTTTTGATGATATTATGGACCGTAGATGGTGAAATCCCTAAATTCCTTGCAATAGCTGGTTGAGAAATGTTCGACAATTTGCTCACCCATTTGTTCACAAAGTGGTGACCTTCGCCCTATCCTTGTTTGCGAATGACTGAGCATTTCATGGAAACTGCTTTTATACCCAATGATGGCACCCACTTGTTCCCAATTAGCCTGTTCACCTGTGGGATGTTCCAAATAAGTGTTTGATGAGCATTCCTCAACTTTCTCAGTCTTTTTTGCCACTTGTGCCAGCTTTTTTGAAACATGTTGCAGGCATCAAATTCCAAATGAGCTATAATATTTGCAAAAAATAACAAAGTTTTACCTGTTCGAACGTTAAGTATCTTGTCTTTGCAGTCTATTCAATTGAATATAGGTTGAAAAGGATTTGCAAATCATGGTTGTAGCTGAGATAGGCTCCAGCGCCCCCGCGACCTCGAAGGGAATAAGCGGTAGAAAATGGATGGATGGATGTATTCTGTTTTTATTTACGATTTACACAACGTGCCAACTTCACTGGTTTTGGGGTTTGTAAACAGAGATGGGCGGATTTATACAAATATTGACAGAGCAATACCAAGTATATTATCAATATGTGGTTGATTAAACCACTGATGTAATGATAGTACGTAATAATCCTTAGGGATGGGAAACGAAAACCGGTTCCTGTTCAGAACCGGTTCGCAGTGTATCAATTCCTTGGAATCGCTTGCCAGTTTGTCAAGTGATTTTCTTAACCGTTTTTCCGGGTGGAAATAACGTCATTACGCAATGTGCATAGCGACGTCAGATCGCAAAATGGCGGTGCGCGGTTCGGCCAAACACTAAGATTTTACAAGAAAAGATTGCAATAGCGCCACTTCTAATAATTTTCAGGCTGCTATTTCATCAAGAGGAGGACATGCGAGCAATATGCTAAAACATTTGAACACACAGCATGCAATAATAATAAATGAAAGTCAAGTTTTTGAACCGCTCCGATCTAATAATCCCAGCCGCAGTAATGCGAGTACTTCAACTGATTACAACAGGTACTAACTAACACCGCCTATCATATTAGCGCGATTATTTATTAAATTGAAATGAATGCCTTCTCATTTAGATAAGCATGACGTGAGACAGTTTTCTGACTGGCAGCTCCAGTTCACGTCTGCTACTAGACGAATGTCACCGAGCAGCAACTAAGTTTGTGGTCAAAAGCTTGCACTCTTTTTGCTACAGTAAACACTCCTAATTCTCGGTAGGTGAATGTTCAATTGTAGTCAGAGAAAAGTTGTCTGTTTTCCACCCACCAGATTGTGTCTGTCATTATATTGTACAGGTGAAACTTAAAAATGTTTTAATATGGTGTAAAAGCCCATTCATGTCAGCAATTAACTTCAAATGTGAAAGTAATATGTGATATTAACTCATCACATGCACAGTGAGCCTTTATTATCATGTTGAGGATCTTGTGATAGATTTTTATTTTATCAAACAATTGTATGTAATAAAAGATAACAAGGAACTTGTTTTAATATTGTGTTATCGTTAAACTGTCAATAGCATCTACCATATATTAAAACATTTACAGTTAATGGATGGCTGGACATGTCTTTGGTTTCGGGCAATCTCATTCATGGATATTAGCTATCGGCAGTATCAAACCCTGATGGTAACACCACTAATTTTAATAAAGTACTTTTCATAGGCTGTGAGTCATTAATATTCTGTTTTAGAGTGCATATATACAGGGTGTTCTCCAGTTTAGTTTGTTGAAGAGCTACTGCTATGGCTTGCTACATTGCTAACATCTTCGCTGCTAACGTTAGCTGTAGCTACAGTCCGACTGTGTGGTTAAGCTGCTTCAGTGGCAAACAAAATACTTACCAACAAAGAAGACAAATCACTCTACCTTTATCAATGGTGCCATCAGGGTATTTTTGAAAAGTAAATTGCATATTTATTGAAACAACAATTTGCTAAGAGTAGTGGAGGCAGCAGAGATTCCACTATTCGAGGCTCCTCCCTCAATATAAAACAGGATGTCCCAAATTTAACCCTTTTGCTTTCTGACATTTGTGATTTTTAAAAAGTAGCCTCGGACTCATTCATCATTGGATTGTTTGTGTTACATGTATGCAGACGGAGGTTATCAAGGGACCATGTGGCAACGTGGGAATGACGTTCAGGCATGTGCCAGCCAGTGAGGGCGATGCGGTACATGTCAGCATTGAGACGGTCACGCCCAATTCCCCTGCAGCTTTGGCAGACCTACAGCGAGGAGATCGCCTCATCGCTATTGGAGGTCAGAGATTACTTCTGTTTAGTCCTTGCACAATGCATTGATGAGGATTTGAATCTGTTTAGGAAAAAGTTTAAGATAATCACAACACAATATATTTGGGGTTATTGTTTATTATTATACAATAATAATTGAATGGAATAATAATTTCCTTTGCTTCTGTTGACAGGTGTCAAAGTGACTTCGTCAGTTCAAGTGCCCAAACTTCTTAAGCAGGCTGGAGACAGGGTAGTGGTTCTGTACGAGAGGCCAGTTTCCCATCAGACTGCCTCCCTGGGAAGCTTGGGAACGCCTCAGGAGGGATCTGGGCAGCTAGAAGAACCAGGTTTCATATCCCATCCAGGGGGGTATGAAGAAGATCCAGCCCCCATCACCACCTTGTCTGACATATCTGACAGTAAAGACATGGACTCTGAGTTTGAAGAGTTGATTGTCGACTCCAAACCCAGCCAGAATGTTGGCCCCACTGATACTAAGGAGGAAGTCTTACTTACAGTAAACCAAAGCCCTAAAAGAACCGTGGCCACCTTGGCTTCTAAACCACTTGGGACCATATCACCCATCCTTAGCCGCAAGCTAAATCTTGTAGGTCTCCAGTCCCCGCTAAAGCCTCAAACTAAAGAATCACCAAAGCCTTTACGACAGAAGGCAAACAATGATTCAGTAGATAGTTTACAACGTCCCACTGTACCCCCTCCACCCCCACCTTCCCGTCCCCCAGTGCCTCCAAGACCTCAAATACGGTTGTCATCTGTCTGCTCAGAAAACAGTTTTTCTGACAGTGTTGATTATGCTATTAACACTCCTGCCATTTCTACTGTGACCACTACGATCTGCGCTTCTGAGAAGTCTGACGAAAAAGCTCCTCTAACTGGAGCTAGTGAGGACACGGCTGTCTTTGAGAAGATAAGTGTCAAGCAGATAGAGGCCAAGTCCAACAGGCCATCAGAGTCAAGTGATGAGATTTCGGTCTCATCCATCACCAGCAGCAAGGCTGACCAGGCAAAGGACAAAGTTTCAGAGAGTTCCTGCAGCACACGGGACAGTCTAGAAGATCACTCTCTCTGGGAATCCCAAGAGACGATGTTTCGCAATCAGACAGCACGTTGGCCTAAGGCCTCTGCTGTGTTTGATGTGGAGAGCAACCATAAGTACCTTAATGTGGCCCTTTGGTGTAAAGATCCCTTTAAACTAGGCAGTTTGTTGTGCCTGGGTCATGTCAGTCTTCAGCTGGAGCATGTCGCCCTCGAATGTATGGCAACATCCTCAGCAGAATATCAGAGCACGTTCAGGCTTGGGCCTCCGGAACCGAGAGCTAATGTCAGCCGCACTGCACTACGCAGCCTCAGTGCCCACAAGGGTTTCAATGAGAAGCTGTGTTATGGAGACATCACGCTGAATTTCTGCTACCTGGCAGGGGATGAGTTTGACTATGCTGGGCCGGCTGAGAGAGAGCGAGAAGGCAGTCTCCATGATGATGAGCTAAGGGAGAGGGACCGTATTGCCACAGCGCCTCGTGATGACTTGGCCTATGGCGCCGTGCAGCTGGTCGAGGTGCGCCACAACTTTCAAGACACCCAATTCCAAAATCCTACCTGGTGTGAATACTGCAAAAAGAAGGTGTGGACCAAGGCGGCCTCTCAGTGTATGATCTGCGCGTATGTATGCCACAAGAAATGCCAGGATAAATGCCTTGCTGAAAATCCCTTTTGCGTGGCAGCAACAGAACGTCGAGGAGCTGACCCCGATGCCAAGTTCACCATTAATCGGGCCACTGGCTTAACCCGGCAAATCATCAACACCAGCTCCCGTCTGCTTAATCTCCGGCAGGTCCCTAAGACTCGTCTGGTTGAGCAGGTACCTGATGTGGTACCTGGAGTGGTTGACCCTTCCCCAAAGCATACTCCCAACACTTCAGACAATGAGAGCAGCGACACAGAGACCTACACAAGTGGTGCCAGCCCCTCCAAGCAATCAGCTGGTAGTGGGGGAAGCAGCAAACTTGTCCGCAAGGAAGGCGGTTTGGACGACAGCGTGTTCATTGCTGTCAAAGAGATTGGCCGGGACCTCTACCGAGGTTTACCCACAGATGAGCGTTCCCAAAAACTGGAGCTGATGCTGGACAAGCTGCAGCAGGAAATTGATCAGGAGTTGGAGCACAACAACACTCTTCTGTTGGAAGAGAGAGAGACCGCAGATCCGAGGCATAAAGTGCTGATCAGTTCAGCTCTGTCCAAGTCCGGGGAAAGACTCCAGGCACTCACTCTGCTCATGATCCACTACCGTGCAGGCATTGAGGACTTGGAGTCGGTGGAAAGCACCTCTCCTTCCGAGCAACAATGTTTTAAGGGCAAAGGCGATGCACTGGACGACGAGGCCCTGACGGGAGCTGAGGTCTATGACGGCGACATCTGCAGCCCAGCAGAGGTCCAAATGTTGGATGACATTACTGAGGAACAGATCTGTGTGGAAGCTCTTCACTGAACACAACTAGAACGAGACAGAAGAGGAACAATTTTTGGGGTGTGGTTTGAAAGGGTCTTACCGTCCATGTGGGTTATTTTGTGAAAAGGAAATGCAGGTGGGATTTGCATAAAACTGTTGCTGATGGCTTTTGCACACCTTTTGTGTCCATGCGTTAAGATTTGAAAGGGAAGTCCAACACTCGCCTGAGTGTTGCTGGTATGTTCTTCAATCAATTATGATCATTTGAAATGTCTTTGTAAAAAGTTTGAGTTCTTTTTTTTGTTTATTGTCAAAGTTAGATGGACTTCAGCAGAGCACATGAAAATCAAATATGGTATATGATGCCGTTGTGGTCGGAGGTTTACTTCCATTGATCAGGGTAATGAAAATCATTTGACCCCTTAATGATTATTAAATGTATTTTTCTGTGTTGGAAAAACTCAATCTTCAGTGACTTTTAAAAACAAAAATTGGATATACAAATAAGACACATAGTCAAATACAGTATGTACTGTACATTAAGTGATGAGGTTTACCCCGAGCAAAGAAATTAATAGTTGATAATTGTTTTTTTATTTTAACTGAGTGAATTTAAGAAAAAATATATATTACATGAAGTTTTTGAATTGATTTGTATTTATTGAGTGAAATACTGTAAGTATTTGATTCCCTACCAAGCAGCAAGCAGTGTTACCCTACAGAATGTTTGTGTGTGTGAAACACACAAATGAGTCCCGTGCCTTTAAGAAAGTACTCCTAATCTTAACTGATTTTGTGTATAAAATACACATTCAAACCTCTACACTACTGTGGGAAAGCCCAAAGAGCTGACATCAGCGACAAGCCTGGAACAATAATAGATAAGATTTATATAACGTTTTTCTAGATACTCAAAGCGCTTTACAGCAAGAACAGAGAACCCATCATTCAGTCTACATTCACACACTGATGGTGTTAAACTACTTTTGTGGCCACAGCAGACGGACTGACTGGCTGCCAATTTGCGTCCCGCCGACCACCACCGAACACACCAAACTTTGACAGCGGCACTGGGAGCAAGGTGGGTGAAGTGTCGTGACCAAGATAGCGGAAGCATGATTCGTACCAGGAACCCACACGTTTCTGGACAGCCGCTCTACCGTCTGAGCCACGCCACCCTTGGGACTACAAGAGCAGCAACAAGAAGTTTGGTGAGAAAGAGATCACTCTTGGTGTGATAATTGATAGATTTCAGAAACAGAAGGTTACAATCAATCACTCTGGCTCTGGAGCTTCATGTAAAAGTTCACCTGGAGTCAGAATGATTGTGATAATAGTGAAGGAGCATCCCAGAATTCCAATGGAGGACATGAGATGATTTTAATCCATTTAAAACACTTCCCTTGTGGTCTGGATAATATGTATTTGTTATGCTTTGGTGTAAATTTTGCTCCACAGTCACCTTTTGAACCTGTTTTTGTGAGTTTGTCTGCATGATGTTCATTGGTGGAGGCGTTCCCAGATTGCAAATGAAACGATGCTCCGCCCTCTCCAAAAATATCATAATTTATCTTTTGAAAATGTACACTGTTGGAATATACAGTATATCTTGAAGACAAACGTTACGACCATTTTTCTTTCAGACAGTCAAAAATAATCTTCATAACCATTATATAGATTCACTGGTCACAACAGTAGGTACACCTGCACACTCTCCAATTGATTCCGAAAACAGCCAGCATTTTAGTGTAAATATGCGCATGCGAAGGTTAGATAAAAATTATAATTAATTCTACTTTATCTTGTGTTTTCTCAAACCACGTAATGTTGCCATTTTTTTCGCCGGAGTTTATTACAATTCGTACTTACTGGTTCATGTTGACAAAACAGTCCTGTGTAAAGTGTCGGTAAGACAAATAAGCACATGCATTTTTACAGTGAAAACTCCAAAAATAAGAATATCATGCACAGGTTTAATTATTACAATAATGAGATTTACAAGGTGAAACTAATGTATGACATGGGCTCATACAGTGCATACACCGCTTCACTTTTTCCACATTTTGTTATGTTACAGCCTTATTCCAAAATGGAAGAAAATCATATTTTTCCACAAAATTCTACGGACAATAGGCCCTTTTCCACCAAAACTTCAGGTACTTTATATTCCTGTAAATTTTTGTTATTGGAACTATAGGTTCCTGGAGAGGTGAGTGGCTTGTGTCTCCACCGCATTTCACGGTTCAGGGTAGTTTATACAAATCAGATGTATGAGGGAGGGATTTAGTATATTTCTACACTCACACCATGTAAAATAAACAGACAATATTTGGTCATATGTATTTTACTAAAGTGTTAGAAAAATGAAGTACAAAGCAATAATATACATAACGATATGATTTTTTAATAAAAAAATAAGTGTACCATGCCTCTTTTGTCTGCAATGTTCAACAATCAGAAAGTCGTCCGCTCAGTAAATGATGAATTCATGTGGGTCAGGCGATTCATTGTGGTACATTTCAGCTGTAAATAAAAATATGTTTATCTTACGCCGACAACACAAACACATCAGATTTAGCTTTAGCTTGTTAGCATTAGCATTAGCATTCGGTTCACTAGGGTCTAGACTAATGGCCCAACTATTTTTATAACATGTAATAAAGTAAAAAGTTTGTATTTGATGTGATTTACATCCGTTCCACTTGTGTATTGCCGCCTTTATTTTACTTTTCTCCTACGACGTCTGCAGCTGAGGTCGCCGCATTGAGTCTTGCTTTACACTTCATACTCTTCTGTAAATACATTTAAAAGAGGATGTCCACTACTCGAAGCTTTGCGTAGTAAAATGAAGTTTGTAAAAAATAATAAACCATAAAACTGCATGTAGTTTAAAGACTACGGCTGAGTACAAACAGTGTAAGATAGTTCCACTGATGAGCGTTCTTCAGCACCACAGATGCCACACAAAAGTTCCTTCAAGTCGAAATTTCCTTCCGTTCTTCTTTCTCTACGTTGTCAAGTATGTTGTCTTAGAAATACACAACAAATAAGAAATAAACAAGTCTTGCATTCTGTAATGGCGGTTGTGTGTTCGGGAAAAGTTTTAGGAACGCCCCCAACTGTGTTCAACCAATCGGCGGTCGACGGCACAGCCCACCCCCGACAAGGTCCTAGGAACCTTTCAAAAGTCCTACATCCCTGGCAGAAACTAAAATTAAAATGAAAAAAAAAAAAAATCATATTGTCATAATGGGGTATTGTGTGTAGACTTTTGAAGACAAAAAATACGGCTGAAACATAACACAATGTGGAAAAAGTGAAGCGCTGTGAATTCTTTCTGAATGCACTGTAGCATGCAACTCAAGATATTTCAAGCCTTTTTTATATAATTTTGAACCTTTAGTTAAAAATTTCCAAAAACTGTAAGCCAAGATCATTAAAATTCTAACAAATACAGCCTTGACATATCTCCTGTAATGAGTTTATATCTTATATTCATTTTATATTTGAAGTTGAATATGGACTTTTGCACAACACTTTAATTTTTGGAGTTTCACTTGTAATCCGTAAACATCAGAGAAGGCGGGAGGGCATGAAACAGTAAGGAATAAGGCAGGCATCAGTTTTGCTGCGGAGCAGAATGGAGGGGCCGGCAGACAACATACTGTACATTCGAATGCCCACATAAGTATTGTGATCCCGTTCAATAAAAACAGAGGCAACAACTGGAATGAAGAGGCGAATGTTTATTTGCTTCACGAATTAAAAGAACAGAATATTTTGAAGTGCATCAATAGTGGGGAATAGAAACAGAGATTTATTTAAGAAGGTAGTAAAGAAAATTGTGAATACCTGCTTCATTTGGACTCCAGAAGAAATATGAATGAGATCACGGAATAGAAATAATCAGGTATTGTATAGGCAAAGAACAAAGTGTACACAAACCTCTTTGTGATGCATTTGTGGTCTTCAAACTGATTAGCAATAAATCTGTATTGCACACAATTGGCAAGCTTGTACAAAACAATAGAGGGCTTTGGCCTTATTTCCCACAATTCACTGCCGGTAGCCATGTTGGAAGGCTTTGTTTGAAAACAAGCTCATTGTTGTTGCTCATTCATCCAGTGATACTCATAATGCCGACGACATGTGCTATTGTCAACTGCCCAATCGAGTTGGGAGAGATAAAAATTGGTTTTTAACGCAATTTTAAGGTTTTTCTGGACGGGGAAGTGGCTGAAAAGAAGAGTAAACGGCAAAGGCGAGCATGGATCTAATGTGATGTGCTATGAACAACTGTTTGTTCGGATTATTTCATTAAAGGTAAGCTATGAATAAACCAGGTCCCCACTCTGGAGCCAGGCCCAGGTCAGGGGCTCGTCAGAGAGCGCCTGGTGGCCGGGACTTCCTCCACAGAGCCTGGCCGAGCGCAGCCCGAAAGAGAGACGTGGAACCACACCGCCGCAGACCCACCACCTGCAGGGGAGTCCATGAGAGTGCAATGCTATGTGGACTGGGTTGCAGTCAAAGGCAAATGCCCTGGCGAATGCTCCGACAACCCGGTTATCAGTTGAGAGGGGTTGGACTTTGCTCAATGCTGGAGTTGCCGTGGGGGATAGGCGGCAAGCATGTGTGGGCTTATTTTTTGCTCCCCGACTTGGCCCATGTGTGTTAGTCAGCCACGGTGAACAAGAGGATTATTTCCCTGCACCTTTGGGTCGAGGGACGAGCTCTGACTGTGGTTTGCACGTATGCACTGAATGGCAGTTCGGAGTACTGCCATTCCTCGGCCTCGGCAGCACTCCCTCAAGGGCCTTCTCGGGGGCCCTTGAGGGAGTGCTGCAAGGCGTCACCCCTGGGGACTCTGTTGTTCTACTGGGTGATTGCAACTCCCATGTTGGGAGCAACAGTGAAACCTGGAGGGGCATAATTGGGAGGAATGGCCTTTCTGATCTGAATCAGAGTGGTGTTATATTATTGGATTTCTGTGCTAGCCACAGTTTGTCCATAACAAACACTATTTTCAAGCATAAGAGTGCCCACAAGTGCACGTGGCACCAGCACACACTAGGTCACAGGTCATTGATCGACTTTATAGTCATTTCATCAGACAAGTGGCCGCATGTCTTGGACACTCTGGTGAAGAGAGGGGCTGAGCTGTCAACTGATCACCACCTGGTGGTGAGTTGGATCAGCGAGCGGGGGAGTATGCCGGACAGATCTGGCAGGCCCAAACGTTCAGTGAGGGTAAGCTGCAAACATTTGTCAGAGGCTCCCGTCTGCCAGATCTTTAATTCACACCTCTAACAGGGCTTCAACTGCATTCTGAACGAGGTAGGGGACATTGAGTCCAAATGGGTGTGTTCTGTACCTTTATTGCTGGTACTGCTGTTCGGAGCTGTGGTCGCAAAGCGGTTGGTGCCTGTCATGGCGGCAACCCCCGAACCCAATGGTGGACTCCAGAGGTAAAGAGGGCCATCAAGCTGAAGAAGGATTCCTACCAAGCATGGCTCGCCTGTGGGACCCCCGAAGCAGCTGACAGGTATGGACAGGCCAAGCAAGCCGTGGTCTCACCCAAAACTCGGGCATCGGAGGAGTTCGGGGAGACCATGGAACACGATTTTCGGTCGGCCTAAAAGAGATTCTGGCGAACCATCCGACGCCTCAGTAGAGGGAATCAGAGCTCTGTCCACACTGTGTATACTGGGGTCGGCAACCTGCTGACCATTACTTGGGATATAGAATCTCCTTAATCCTACAGATACACCCTCCGTGGAGGAGGCAGAGTCTGAGGTCACAAACGGCGACATGTCCATCACTGGAGCCGAAGTTGCGGAGGTAATCAAAAAACTGCCCAGGGAGAGGATAAGATTCGCCCCGAATACCTTACGGCTCTGGATGTTGTGGCACTTTCGTGGCTGACATGTCTCTTCAACATAGCGTGGAAGTCTGGGGCGGTGCCTCTGGATTGGCATAACAGGGTAGTGATCCCCCTTTTCAAGAAAGGGGACCGGAGGTGTGTTCCATACCAAAGACTATAAAAATGGGACCCATAACCTCCCTGCTTGGCACTCAGCAACAAAGGGTTGGAGTTGGGGGTTAAATCACCAAAATGATTCCCGGGTGCGGCGCCGCTGCTGCCCACTGCTTCCCAAGGGGATGGGACAAATGCAGAGGACAAATTTCACCACATCTAGTGTGTGTGTGACAATCATTGGTACTTTAATCTTTAATCTTTAATTATAGCGGGATCACACTTCTCAGCCTTCCATGATATGTCTATTCCAGGGTGCTGGAGAGGAGAGTCCGGCCATTAATCAATCCTCGGATTCAGAAGGAACAATATGTCGTGGAACATGGGACCAGATTTATATGCTTGCTAAGATACTGGAGGGGGCATGGGAGTGTGTTTTGAGGATTTGGAAAAAGCATTCATTTGTGTCCCTTGCGGTGTCCTGTAGGGGGTTCTCCAGGAGTACAGGGGCCAGCGTCCGTTGTTTCGGGCTATTCGGTCCCTGTACAATCGTAGCAGGATTATGGTTCGCAGTGGCGGTAGTAAATCAGACATGTTCCCAGTAGACGTTGGACTCCGTCAGGGCTGCACTTTGTCACCGGTCCTGTTTATTATCTTAATGTACAAAATTTCTAGGCACAGTCAGGATGTGGAAAATTTCCAGTTTGGTGGCCAGAGGATCACATTTTGGCAGATGATGTGGTCCTGTTGGCTTCATCAGGACCTTCAGTATTCACTGGGTCGGTTTTCAGCCGAGTGTGAAGCTGCTGGGATGAGGATAAGCACCTCCGAATCTGAGGCCATGGTTCTTAGTCGGGAGTGAAGTTCTGCCTCAAGTGGAGGAGTTCAACTATCTCAAGGTCTTGCTCACGAGTTAGGGAAGAATGTAATGTGAGATTGAGAGACGGATTTGTGCAGCGTTGGCAAGGATGCAGTCACTGTACCGGTCTGTTGCGGTGAAGAGGGAGCTGAGCCAGAAGGCGAAGCTTTCGATTTACTGGTCAGTCTATGTTCCCACCCTCACGTATAGTCACAAGCTTTGGGTAGGTCGAGAATACAAGCTGTAGAAATAAGTTTCTTACGCAGGATGTCTGGGATTACCCTTAGAGATAGGGTGAGGAGCTCGGTCATCCGGGACAGGCTCAGAGGAGAGCCGCTGCTCCTTCATGTTGAGGAGCCAACTGTGGTGGCTTGAGCATCTACGACCGATGCCTCCTGTACGCCTCTCTGGTGAGGTGTTTCGGGCATGTCCACCCGGGAAGAGGCCTCGGGGCAGACTTAGGACACGCCGGAGGGGCTATGTCTCATAGCTGACCTGGGAATGCCTCGGTGTCCCCCCTTTTGAACCAGAGGTGGCCGGGGAGAGGGAAGTCTGTGCATCATTACTTCAACTGCTACCTGGACTCGAATAATCTAATGACTCTGATTATTTCTCCATCGTACCAAAGCTGGTTCAATGTCATTTTCCACTGAATACTTTGGAAATATCACGCATGCATTACGTAGCGCTATCGTTAACAATGACTTACCTAAACAAAGCCTTCCAATACGGCCGCTGGCAATGCATTGTGGGCTAGTATAGCAAAAAAGATGAAGCCGTCTATGGTAACCCTTATTTGAAGTAGTACCGGAGCACCATCGGTCTTATCGGATTTAAAACTCCTCTCATCAATCCACAGATTGTGTTGAATGAACTTTGTGACATTTGATAGTTTTCTTTCCATTCTCCGTCCGAAAGTTCCTTCAAAACCTCGATAATTTATTGATGCTGTCTGCTATTTGCCATCAGCACAGCCATTAGAGGCGTAATATTTGCCAATATTACAGCGGGCATCATGTGCAACAAAAACTCGGGTGTTGATGACCGAGTAACAACAAAAATGCCTTGTTTTGGTGGGACGTTGTAGGTCAACCTCAAAAGCAACTCATTAATCAAAGCTAAAAGGAAATAAGCGCCCCCAGTGTACGGGAGGCACACTACGTATGACCAATAGTCACATCAGAGAGTGTGCACGGACACTGGGACTGAACATGTCGGTGTGAAAATATAAAAAAAGGAACTATTTGAGAAGTCAGATTAATTTTTTGCATGGAAACATAGTCACTGTATCCTAACTGTGTGTGTTCATACACAGTGTGGCGCCGCTCCCCTAAATTAATAATCATCACCAGGACGAGGCTGACAATGTTACATACCGAGTAAGAACAAGCAGGAGCAGACAAGAAGGCATGCTAATTGCTGAGGTAGCTGCTAAACTACTTTGAAACAACTGAATAAATAAGTTTAAGATGTTTAGAAGGTAGCGTGTTACAGCAGAAAGTAAGCAGTTATTAACAAGTAAATGAATTAAGTTACACAGAGGATAACGCCACTTATTTCCTTCCATCTGAGGCCAACAGTGTGAGTCTTCTTCCAGACTTTGACAAAGTGCTGACACATCGAAATCACTTGTTTGAGAAGATGTTTTTGGAATTTTCTGTTATTTAGAAATGTTTCCAAAAGACCTTCTGTAACTCTTACAATCCTCCTTTTAAGTGCTTGTCGATCCAGTGGTTTTCAACAAGCAGCTGCAGTCAATCATGACCACTAATGATAAGTTCAAAGGATTTGTCAACTTAAAATATATTCTGGAACCTCCAAGACCAATCATAATAGGATTTAAGGGACTTTGTGTACTGTAAATATTTAAATAATGTGTGTATAATTCACACCTTGTGTAAATTAGATCAAGTCCAAAATAAATTCCAAATAGGATCAAATGGATGGATGCCCACAGTTCAGTGAAAATATACGTTTTTTTTAACATTATGAACGTTAATGCCTGAGATGAAAGTATGTCCATTTCATCAGTTATGTCATGTGTGTGAAGGGATGGGCACCAAGTTCGGTACTTTTGTAGGTACCGACTAAATTCTGTCGGTAGTACCGAGTGCCAGTTCACGTTAAATCAAACGGTTCAATATTTCAATACCTTTGTTGCACCTGATGTCACGTCCAGGCGCAGACTCAGCATCGACTTGTTCGTTGTATATTTTGGGGTCCATGTAGGGATCTTCCGATCATTCTTTTTTCAATATAAAATCGACACTCAAAAAACGGAAATATGAAAATTATTCGGTATTCGTTTTTTCATTTTACGTCTGGAAACAAATATTGGAAAAATATATATATATATTTTTTTTAGTTTTGGTTTTGTTATGAATAACGAATGAACGGAAGGTCGAGAGTAAGGCTGCACTTTTCAAAATGCGCTCGCTCTATGCTAATATACTTTGTATACGCCATATACATGCTACTGTATAGCATTAGTGATTTTACATGGCCATTTCAACAACCTCCAAGTTTGGTAATGAAAACTACAAACAGGATGCACGTTACAATCAAACAGCTGGTGTGTAGTAGGTCCGTGTACGTCGCGGCCATTCGTTTTTATGGTTGGAATAGAACAATAGTTTAACATGAAAATCTACTTTTCACGTTTTTTGATTTGGTAATAAAAAATCATTTTGTCTATTTTGATTTCTGAAACAAAAGTTGGACAACTATTTAATGGCACTTTTTTAACAAAGATGTTACTGTTATGCTAAAAACATGCTAAACGCAAAAGAAAAGCTAAAATACTGCTTCCGGTTCAATTTGTCATCACACAGATAACCACGCATTTTTGCATTTTGGATGACCATTTTTTTCGATTTTTGTGTTTATCTGGAAAAATACAAATCCATAAAAGGAAAACAGCACACAATTCAATATAATGGCAATATTTTAATGAAAATCAACCCTTTTTTGCTTGTTTTAAAATCTGCCATATATAATAAAAATCGAAAAACGCCCCTAATTTTGTTTTTTGATTTGCGTTTAAGAATTGGAAATAGAATGAACGGAAGGTACACTGACCGAAACATCCATCCATCCATTTTCTACCGCTTGTCCCTTTCGGGTTCGCCGGGGGTGCTGGCGCCCACAAGTGGAAAACTATTTTCTCTGTTCCCCGTTCAATTTCAGATCCTCGTTTGTGAGTGACCCGAAACAACAGAAGAAAAAGACAAAGAACGGTGACAGTGTAGACAAAACAATTTTTTCACGGTCAAGATTTCCCTTCTGTGTTTATGTCCAGAAACATGGAAAGTGACATATTTTATTTGTTCTCTATCAAGAACGCAAACGTCGCTCTTTTTCAGTTGTTGTTTGTTCCTCATAGACGAGGATCTGGAAAGAGACACCGTGCATGTGCAACCTACGAATATGTCCAAACCTTGAACAGGGAATAGAGAAATTAGTTTTCCACTCATTGTTTTGATTCCCATTTAAGATTTTTAAAAACATAATTAAAATCGGATAACAGATAATGGATGATGATCCGTTTTTTTATTATCAAACCAAAAAACGGGAAAAGTGGATATTTATGTTAAACTATTTCTCTATTCCAAACAAAAAGATGAATGACCGCGACATACACTGACCCTAATAAGCACAATACTTGCAGTATAAACACTTTGTAGGACTTAACAAAATACAAGACTGACACAGTCACTTTAATGGCAAAGACTACTCCCTGACTATGGCAACACACCTAAGACAAGCTGAAATTATTGCATATTACAACTTGTACTCAGAAATGATTTGGAAAATGTACTCACACTAAAGTACTGGAAATTGGTGCCACTGAGTTACTGATTCCGAAAAAGTCCACATCCCTCTGTGTGTATTTTGTCAGCACGCTGCAAACAAGCTTTTTCGTTTTGTTGAGAGCACTTTTAAATGAATACATTCTTTATGGAAAAAGAAAAATCCTACTTTTAAAGATTTTAGCAGCTCCAACATTAATATGGTGGATCATATTTGTCTTTGTTGGCATCTTGGCCAAGCATCTTTCATGTAAATTCTTTCCGTTCACATTTAAATGCACTTTTCACACGTTTATTTGAGTTGATGTCACGTGAAAAGCAGGTCAAGGATGTTTTCATTTCTGGTATTTGATGCGATTGTGATGCATTTTTTTCATTAGTGTGAAGGATCAGCAATTTTCTATGTGATACACGAAGCAAATACTGTCTTTTATTTTCTTTGGCAAACAGGAAGTGAACGTTATTGTCTTCAATCTAACAAGATATAAACAAACGTGTTTGCTTCACTGTTGATTTTATCCTAAAGACTGGAAAGTTTGTGTTTTTATTCATGGAAGTCTTTCTCAAACCTTTATTTTCAAAATGATCAATGTTGTGTATTTAAAAAAAAAAAAAGATTAAAGTACCAATGACTGTCACACACACACTAGATGTGGTGAAATTTGTCCTCTGCATTTGTCCCATCCCCTTGGAGAGCAGTGGGCAGCAGCGGCGCCGCGCCCGGGAATCATTTTGGTGATTTAACCCCCAACTCCAACCCTTTGTTGCTGAGTGCCAAGCAGGGAGGTTATGGGTCCCATTTTTATAGTCTTTGGTATGACTCTCTCTGCTTATTGCAAATAACAGTACTTTACTGACTTCCTTCACCAATACATTAAAGTAATCCATTGTACTTCAGAGTCACAGTATCACATATTTTTTTTAAGCCTTTTCTACATTTTTGGGCCTAAATGAAGCATCTTCAAATAAAATATTATCAACACTACAGTAGTATTAGCCACTGGATGAAACCAAACCAATCAGATCACACTGTTCAGTATTGAGGCTGCTGATTGGCTCAACCTCAAGTAGCATTACTATATCGAACTAAGGATGACTATGTGGTAATACTTCATGTCTGGAGGATTCCCATAAAGTTAAAAAGAAGGTCTTAAACTATTTTTTTAGACTCAAGTGACTGAAGGACCAGTTTTTTGGACAGGTTTTTACCAAACTTAAAAGTACTGTCTACTACTACTGGAAAAAGTCCATGAACTCATCAGGCAAGGACTAACAAAGCGGAATGTCCCCAAGTATCTCAATAAAGGACCATCTCCCCCCTTAAGGTTGCAGGGGCCCCTTAACAATTATAAGGTCCCAAAGAAACCTCAATAAAGGACCATCTTCACCCTAAAGGTCCCACATGACTCCAAACAGTCACAAGGTCCCAAAGTACCTCAATAAAAGACCATCTTACCTCTTAAGGTCCCACAGGACCCTAAACAGTCACACGGTCTCAAAGTACCCAATAAAGGACCATTTCCCCCCTAAAGGTCCAAGAAGACCCTAAACAGTCACAAGGTCTCGAAGTACCCCAGTAACAGACCATCTTCCCCCTAAAAGGTCCCACAGGACCCCAAACAGTCACAAGGTCCCAACGTACCTCAATAAAAGACCATCTTCATCCTAAAGGTCATAGAAGACCCTAAACACTCACAAGGTCCCAAAGTACCACAAAAAGGACCATCTTCCCCCTAAAGGTCCCACATGACCCCAAACAGTCACAAGGTCCCACAGTACCTCAATAAAGGACCATCTTACCTATTATGGTCCCAGAGGACCCTAAACAGTCACAAGGTCTCAAAGTACCCCAATAACGGACCATTTTCCCCCTAAAGGTCCCAGAAGACCCTGAACAGTCACAAGGTCCCAAAGTACCTCAATAGAGGACCATCTTTCCCCAATAAAGGACCATCTCCCCCCTAAAGGTCCCAGAGGACCCTAAACATTCACAAGGTTCCAAAGTACCCCAATAAAGGACCATCTTCCCCCTAAAGGTCCCACAGGACCCCAAACATTCACAAGGGAGCCAATGAAAGGTTCTGGATCATAATTTTGCCCAAAGTAATTGTTGTTGACTCTCACAAAGTCAGCATGATTTGCATTGTTGTTGATGGGGAAGGGATCTGTGGTTCCTCCTCTACGTCACGCGATGACGTGACTGGCATCCTCATTATATCTCAAAATGGCTCAGGAATCTCCGTGAGATGGAAACTATTTTGATAATTTCTGTTTACTCGCAAACTTTATAAGTCTTTGTGTGTCATACATCAGATATACTGTATATGATAACAGCTTCAATATAAAGGCAACTTGTTCTTTACTCTACTGCTACTTCAAGTAAACGCCATTTGGCCTAAAAATACTGGGATACCAGTTTTGGTCCATATCGCCCAGTCCTACTTCACACCGTAAAAACAACTGCAGATATGAATTGTAGATGAGGCTAATATTAGTAACAGGAAATCAACTGCAAACAAACATTATTTTCCTCATTAGGGTCACGATCACAGCAGCACGACACTCGTTATGTCAATCAAATACGTTACTTAACGATGCACAAATGAGTCTAACTTTGTCTTTCATCGATTAATTCTAAATTTGTGGTCCCCTCAGATGTAAAGACATGATCTACCTACAATCTTGTCTTCTCTAAATACTGTGAGTGTCAAATGAAGTGAAGTTGTGGCGAGCAGTAACGTCTTGGTGATGATAAATGGTTTAAATTAATATTATGTCAGACCCACTCGACATCCATTGCTTTCGGTCTCCCCTAGAGGGGGGGGGGGGGGGGGGGGGGGGTCCTCTCCAAGGTTTCTCATAGTCATTCACCGACGTCCCACTGGGGTGAGTTTTTCCTTGCCCGTATGTGGGCTCTGTACCGAGGATGTCGTTGTGGCTTGTGCAGCCCTTTGAGACACTTGTGATTTAGGGCAATATAAATAAACATTGATTGATTGATTGATTAAATATTAAAAAAAAAAAAAAAATTCTGAAGAGTGTTAAAATTCACTTCATCCCATTTTAAATATGTTTTCAAGATCGCTTTTATATTTGCCTGTAAACCTTTCAAAATACGCCCAAATCTGCACGGATTCAGGTAAATAAACAGTAGCCTAATGAGACTCTGGAACGGGGAGCTCCCTAACCCGTCGATTGCGATCGACCAGTCGTTCTTTGGAACCCTACCGGTCGATTGCGAAAATATTAGAAAAACATTACAAAAAGCACAATGAGGAAAAAAACCTAAATGTTGACATCTTGTCTTTAAAAAACAAACAAAAATAAATATATATATTAATGTGTATACATATATACAGTATATATATATATATATATATATATATATATATATATATATATATATATATATATATATATATATATATATATATATATATATATATATAAATATATATATAAATATACAGTATATATATATATATATATATATATATATATATATATATATATATATATATATATATATATATATATATACACACTATAGTTCAAAAGTTTGGGGTCACCCAAACAATTTTGTGGAATAGCCTTCATTTCTAAGAACAAAAATAGACTGTAGATTTTCAGATGAAAGTTATCTTTTTCTGGCCATTTTGAGCGTTTAATTGACCCCACAAATGTGATGCTCCAAAAACTCAATCTGCTCATAGGAAGGTCAGTTTTGTAGCTTCTGTAACGAGCTAAACTGTTTTCAGATGTGTGAACATGATTGCACAAGGGTTTTCTAATCATCAATTAGCCTTCTGAGCCAATGAGCAAACACATTGTACCATTAGAACACTGGAGTGATAGTTGCTGGAAATGGGCCTCTATACACCTATGTAGATATTGCACCAAAAACCAGACATTTGCAGCTAGAATAGTCATTTACCACATTAGCAATGTATGGAGTGTATTTCTTTAAAGTTAAGACTAGTTTAAAGTTATCTTCATTGAAAAGTACAGTGCTTTTCCTTCAAAAATAAGGACATTTCAATGTGACCCCAAACTTTTGAACGGTAGTGTATTTTATATATATGTATATATATGTATATATATATATATATATATATATATATATATATATATATATGTATATATATATATATATATATATATATATATAAATATGTATATGTGTGTATATATATATATAAATATGTATATATATATATATATAAATATGTATATGTGTGTATATATATATATAAATATGTATATATATATATATATATATATATATATATATATATATATATATATATATATATATATATATATATATATATATATATATATATGTGTGTGTGTGTATATATATATATATAAATATGTATATGTGTGTATATATATATATATATAAATATGTATATATATATATATAAATATGTATATGTGTGTATATATATATATATAAATATATATATATATATATATATATATATATATATATATATATATATATATATATATATATATATATATATATATATATATATATATATATATGTGGTCAGATGTAACAAAAATTGAGCTGTTTGGCCACAATACCCAGCAATATGTTTGGAGGAGAAAAGGATAATGAATCCCAGGAACACCATGCCTCCCATCAAGCATGGTGGTGGTAGTATTATGCTCTGGGCCTGTTTTACTGCCAATGGAACTGGTGCTTTACAGAGAGTAAATGGGACAATGAAATGGAGGATTACCTCCAAATTCTTCAGGACAACCTAAAACCATCAGCCCAGAGGTTGGGTCTTGGGCGCAGTTGGGTCTTCCAACAGGACAATGACCCCAAACACACGTCAAAAGTGGTAAAGAAAGTGTTTAATGGATTAAATTGTTTTATAAATGAAGGTGATTATGAATGAAAATGTTTTATATAGGTATGTGTCTTATAGATCAAGGTTTTTTTTTTAGCTTTAGTTGTTTTGCAAATGAAGGTGATTATAGATGAAGGTGTTCTGTAAATGAAGGTGTTTTTTTTAAATAAGGTGTTTTATAGATTAAGGTGTTTTATAAATTAAGTTGTTTTGTAAATGAAGGTGATATAAATAAGGTTTTATAGATTAAGTTGTTTTAGAGAAATTTGTGTTATAAATGAAGGTGTTTTATACATTTAGGAGTTTCATAAGTGAAGGTGTTTTATAGATTATAGTGTTTTATAAATTACGGTGCTTTATAAATTAAGTTTTTTTTTAGTTTAAGGTGTTTTGTAAATGAAGGTGATGTACCAAGGTGTTTTATAGATGAAGTTGTTTATATAAATGAGGTAATATAAAAATGAAGGTGTTTTATAGCTGATGTTTTATATATGAAGGTGTTTTGTAGATTAAGTCTTAGAGTATATGTAGAATATATTTATATTATTTATATATAATATATCATATATATTATATTATTTATTAATATTACTGTCTATTGTGAGCGAACTGTGGTGCTGAATTTCCCCCAGGGATCAATAAAGTACTTTCTATTCTATTCTATTCTATCTATTTTTTCCAATTAATGTGTTTTAATAAATGAAGGTGATTTTTCAATGAAGGTGGTTTATAAATAAAGGTGTGGATGACATCATCATACATGTTTGAATAGTTCTCACACCAACACTAATTATTATTTATGTGTTTTGTCCTTTGGTCAATACAACACATCCCCTGTCTTCAATGTACAACTTCAGCTTCCAACTTGAATTCATAACTGAACCTGAATGTGTTGCTTTTTAACTTATAACTTGATACTATAGCTTCAATTTACAACTTGAACTTCTATCTTGAACTCATAACTTGAATTTACAATTTGAATTTGTAGTTTGACTTATAACTTAAATGTATAACTTAAGCATACAACTTAAATTTACAACTTGGATTTACAAGTTGAACCTATAACTTACACTGATACCATGAACCTACAACTTGAATTGAACTGATAACTTGAATATAAAACATGTATTTACAACTTGAATACAAACTGTAACTTGAATTGAATGTTCTTATGATAACTGGAAAATGCCCGCTCAAGTTGGACCAAATTATTTGTTTTGGCGGCATCTTCGTACCAAGCAACAATATTCTAGCGCAAAATTTGAGAGAATTGCTTGCAGGATGCATTGTTGCAGATTGTAGCAATACCACTAAAGAGGTGAGGAAAGTACGGACCTCATGGCAAAATGGGACAGACCAGGCGAGAGGAGTGTACACGTAGTTTGCAGCGATCATTCCAATGATTTTAACTTTCAAGAAGGTTTTTGGTCAGCCTTTGGATACATTTTTTTTTTAAAAACTCAAGCCGAATGCGATCCAAAAATAAAGGTCACCCTAAAAGGAGAAAAACTGCGGAAAAACGGAGAAAGAAGAGCAAACCGAGCAAAAACGAGATAAAAAGAAGGTAAGCCGCTGGTATTCTATTTTGCATCCTCTTCTACTGATGTTTTCCTCAAGATGCTTTGTGAAATGCTGAACGAGCATGAGGAAACACAGGCTATGGAGGGCAGAGAGTCCGTCGATGAAAAGAGGCCATTCCAAGTACAGTCAGTTATGTACTAATCACTCAAAAACTCATTGATATCATGGAAAATTACTGCCAGATTCATTTTCAGGAACATAAATTACACCAAGAGAACTTTTTAGTGACATTTCTGTCATGTGGACGATATGGGTCCGTTAACTTGTACAGACTTTGAGGCAGCTTCATAAATAAACCTTGACCATGACACAACGTATTTTAATTTTTTTTTAAGATTGTTAAGAACGATTAGTGCATGTGTGTACAGCTCCACTAATGGACATTGGAGTGTTAGTTTCAAAGGCAAAATTAAAGTAAACATAATTTTATATGTGACTTTATTGTATTATATGTTAAGTTAAGTTAAAGTACCAATGATTGTGTATAGTACATGTTCCAAAAAGAAAGAAGCATAAAACACCACCAGAGTTACAGATATTACGAGTCAAAGTGATGAAGCTTAGTGTTACGCTCATGACTTGGTGTAACTAAACATTACCCTATAAGATGAAGGCAATTGCATTTTATTGATATTTGAAATGTATTCAATGTTTATAAATGAATATTTAAATATACTAAATGTAAAAAAGGGAATAAATATTCAAAATAAGATCTTTAAATGAATTCTAGTTTAGTTACGCCATCATGAGCGCAACACAAGGTTGTAAAAGTTTCAACTACAATTCTAAATAAGATGTCAAAAGCAAACTAAAATCAAATACACACAGCTTAAAGATTGATCAATACCTATTTAAATTTAATAATACATAAATATGATGATTTTTCAAAATATAAAAGAAATATACCTGAACAGAACGCTCATGATGGTTACACCAAAAAGTAACGCTATGAATTGCGTTTTTCCAAAATTTGGGGGCATTTATATGCTATTTCCAAGCATCTCCTTTTTATTATCGTTGATTTTAAACTAATGCATATTATATATGCATGCCCTAGTAAACAAACAAAAAAGTCATATTTATTTTGATTGTTACATTTTGAAGTACATTTGTGCTGGTGGGTGTGAATGTACCCATTACCAGAGCTGTGCACATGTCAAACATTTTAACGTCTTTGTCGTCAAGAAAAAAACCCAGGAATCGTGTTGCAGTTTTGTTTCTGTAATTTTGGGGGAAAAAATGCAATATATTGTTACTGCTTTGAAAAAAATACGTACTGTACATCGTCATTTGTCACTTTTATCATAAATGTTGACTTTTTACAAAACGGTGTGGTCGCTCGGATGCTTCATAAACACATGAACAAGACAGCAACCAATTTTAATTGGTTCATTTCAGTCTACAATTGTACAACTACACAGCGTAAATACTGACAACCTGATTCTTTTTCTTTTTTTACACACACGCGTGTGAAAAGTGGTGGACTATTGAATCACCCAACACTCGCCAAATGGCATCTGAAATAATTAGGCACCTCATGGTGATACCAATCCCAGCAGGCACAAGACATTGATACAACGTTGATTATACGTACATGCCCTTTTAAAACTGACTTTGAAACATCGTTGCAAAATTGTTGTTTTTGTGAATTGAGACAACGTCGATGTGTAACCTTGGATCCAGGTTGTTGGTTGGGAGATGACTAAATTTCAACGGTCAAATCAACGTCATTGATGAAACATTGTTATGTTTGAGTTGCTCAACGTCAGGATCTAATTCAACAAGTTCTCAACCTTGTTTTAACATGTCATGCCTGCTGGGATCCTTTTCATTTCACATTTACTTCATGTTTATTTCTGTGCATACAACACAATTACTCATTTTTTTTTTATTTGTATGGTTCCACTCTATCCACAATCCTTAAGCCGGATGTATCATTTATACCAGACCTGGGCAAATTAAGGCCCGGGGGCAGCATGCGGCCCGTTAAGCTTTTCAATCTGGCCCGCCGGACATTTCGAAAAAATGTTTTTAGATCTTTAAGATGGAAAGTGTAGCTGCCATTATGATGTGCAGTGATGTTTTCTAATGACCGTAAGTCTTCAACTATACTAAGTATTTCAATGGTTGGAATCTGGGCTTTTGCATGATATACTAGTTACTATGGTAATCTAATTAGTTACTATGGTAATCTAACTAGTTACTATGGTAATCTAAGTCACAGCAGCTCAGACGAGGAACCAAGCAGTGTGGAGATTTTCACAACAAAGTTTTAAAGCTTAGTGATATCCCAGATTTATCAGATTGTAGGTGGGTTTTTTTGTAATGTTTATGTTTTTTTCGCTGTGTTTGTTGCATTTTTGTTGTGTTTCGCTTGATTGTAAAATATGTTGATCAAAAAAAGGGTGTGATGTTCATATGTTGTCAATATTCAGTGTTTTATTGTTCATAGTTAATATTGTAAATCCCACATTATTTATTTTCATGTACAATCTCAGTGCCTCATTCAGTAAAAAAAAAAGGAATATTCCATTCCGTTTTTTAAGGTGGTCTGTCATAACGTTTTTAGCATTCAATCAGACATTATTGTGAGGTTTTGTATTAGTGTTCCTAAAAATCAGATATACCGGCCCCCAGACACATTTTTTTTCTCTAAATGTGGCCCCAGAGTCAAAATAATTGCCCAGGCCTGATTTATACCATCGTCCAATATTTAAAAACAAATATGTGGGACAACACTTTCTGAACATCACATTTCATTGTTTTAATGTCTTTACAAAACAAAAAAATAGTGTTTTTCCTAGGGGGGAAAAGGCTTTACATGGCAAAGGATGTAGGATTTTAAATATACGGTGTCCCTAAAGTCTGGACAAACTGGATAATATACACATGTCATATTAATGCATGATACAACATGTGTCATTCGTTAAATCGTTGTTAGTTATTGAACAATTCGAATCATTTTAACAATTTATTTGTAATATGATATCAATAAAAATATATCAAAATTAAATGAATTAATTACATCAAAAAGGAGAACATATTTATTCATATTATATTGTTTATGTCTCATACAGTCGTCCCTCGTTTATTGCCGCTAATTGGTTCCAGGTTTAACCTTGGTAACAACTTTCTGCAAAGTATCAATGATACATTTAATATTTTCATAATTAAAGAATTTAAAAAAAGGTTTACGACCTTCTGACGTGTTTTAAACATGAAAGAACACCCGTATAGTCACCTTTACACTCGTTTCACTCAATATAATAGCCTTGAGTGTGTTCCAATGTAGATTACAGTACTCACTGCTAGCACAAAGAACCCTCCAGGTGTCATTGCTAAGGCGGTCACCCGGCCACTACAACACGACTAAAGTGGAAATACTTCATCTCATTCTGTGTAATTCCTTCCAGTTAGAACTGGGCTTCCATGTGCTGAAAAAACAAGCGTAAATCGTTCTGCAAAAACTTGGTCAACTTGACAGTCGAAGCTACAACCATAATTAGTATCGGAATCATCTTTGTCGGCCAACTACGTAACACGTCGCTTACGTCAAATACTCAACGATGTCATGTGGATCTGATGATGTTGAAGATAAAGTGCATCAACAGAGTTTTTTCCCACTTAACATGGTACGAACAGCTGATTGCCGTCTTGTAACACTAAATGGTGTGCTAGTACTGGTGCGTCTCGCGTCAAATCCTCACAAATGTGGAGAAGTGTTATTAGTAGAGATGTCCGATAATGGCTTTTTTGCCGATATCCGATATTGTCCAACTCTTAATTACCGATTCCGATATAAACCGATACCGATATATACAGTCGTGGAATTAACACATTATTATGCCTAATTTTGTTGTGATGCCCCGCTGGATGCATTAAACAATGTAACAAGGTTTTCCAAAATAAATCAACTCAAGTTATGGAAAAAAATGCCAACATGGCACTGCCATATTTATTATTGAAGTCACAAAGTGCATTATTTTTTTTAACATGCCTCAAAACAGCAGCTTGGAATTTGGGACATGCTCTCCCTGAGAGAGCATGAGGAGGTTGAGGTGGGCGGGGTCAGGGGGGCAGGGCTTTGTAGCGGGGGGTGTATATTGTAGCATCCCGGAAGAGTTAGTGCTGCAATGGGTTCTGGGTATTTGTTCTGTTGTGTTAATGTTGTGTGACGGTGCGGATGTTCTCCCGAAATGTGTTTGTCATTCTTGTCTGGTGTGGGTTCACAGTGTGGCGCATATTTGCAACAGTGTTATAGTTGTTTATACGGCTACCCTCAGTGTGACCTGTATGGCTGTTGACCAAGTATGCCTTGCATTCACTTGTGTGTGTGAAAAGCCGTAGATATTATGTGATTGGGCCGCCACACAAATACAGTGGCTTTAAGGCACGCCCCCAATATTGTTGTCTGGGTGGAAATCGGGAGAAATTTGGGAGAATGGTTGCCCCGGGCGATTGTCGGGAGGGGCACTGAAATTCGGGAGTCTCCCGGGAAAATCGGGATGTTTGGCAAGTATGACTGGGAGACGCAACTGCTCTGTACTTCTCCCTACGTCCGTGTACCACTCCGTACAGCGGCGTTTTAAAAAGTCATAAATTTTACTTTTTGAAACCGGTACCGATAATTTCCGATATTACATTTTAAAGCATTTATCGGCCGATGATATCGGCAGTCTGATATTATCGGACATCTCTTGTTATTAGTGAGGCAAGAGTTGAAAAAAAGTTGTCATGCCAAAAGTTGGTTAACTTGATTGTAGCGGTGAAGATAGCGCCAAAATTAGCCGCCGTGTTGTAAGCATTGTTTACCCTTAACCTGGAAAAGGAAGTCCCGCTTGGTGAATATCTTTATCGATCGCCACAATATTATGATAGAGAATAAGACAAATACAGCACTGTTATACATGTAAGACATAAGTAAGACTTAATTTACCACGAAATTCAGACCAAAAATATGTAGAATGTGCTTTTAAAATCAACTGTAAAGCTGCGATGTTTGAAGCGTGATGTGGCGAGGGACGACTATACAGTAAATGTTTAATATCGTGTTTTTACTTGCATAACACAGTACAGTGGTACCTTGTACAATATTTTTCAGATATGAGCTATCTCTCGGTTCATTGTTAGGATTTTGGTTAAAAGCAAACATTTGGGTAATTGGCCTCCCCGCCATCAGTTGACATAACGATTGTCATGGTGAATACCAGAAGATGCGACCAAAACAGCCGGTTTATCGATATTATCGGCCGATAAATGCTTTAAAATGTAATATCGGAAATTATCGGTATCAGGTTTTTTATTATCGGTATCGTTTTTTAAATTTTTTTTATTTTTATTAAATCAACATAAAAAACACAAGATACACTTACAATTAGTACACTAACCCCAAAAAAACTCCCTCCCCCATTTACACTCATTCACACAAAAGGGTTGTTTCTTTCTGTTATTAATATTCTGTTTCCTACATTATATATCAATATATATCAATACAGTCTGCAAGGGATACAGTCCGTAAGCACACATGATTGTGCATGCTGCTGGTCCACTAATAGTACTAACCTTTAACAGTTAATTTTACTAATTTTCATTAATTATTAGTTTCTATGTAACTGTTTTTTTATTGTTTTACTTTCTTTTTTATTCAAGAAAATGTTTTTAATTTATTTATCTTATTTTATTTTATAAATTTTAAAAAAAGGACCTTATCTTCACCATACCTGGTTGTCCAAATTAAGCATAATAATGTGTTAATTCCACGACTGTATATATCGGTATCGGTTGATATCGATATCGGTAATTAAGAGATGGACAATATCGGATATCGGCAAAAAGCCATTATTGACATCCCTAGTGACAACCAAGGCAAAAGGAATAGATAAAAATGCCAGGAAAGTCGAACAGGAATGAGTTTGATAGGCATACTTGCCAACCCTCCCGATTTTCCCGGGAGACTCCCGAATTTCAGTGCCCCTCCCGAAAATCTCCCGGGGCAACCGTTCTCCCGAATTTCTCCCGATTTCCACCCGGCCTGCCTTAAAGGCATTGCTTTTAGCGTCCGCTTTTCCTCCATACAAACAGTGTGCCGGCCTAGTCACATATTCTATGCGGCTGTTAAACACACATAAGTGAATGCAACGCATACTTGATTAACAGCCATACAGGTCACACTGACGGTGGACGTATAAACAACTTTAACACTGTTACAAATATGCGCCACACTGTGAACCCACACCAAACAAGAATGACAAACACATTTCGGGAGAACATCCGCACCGTAACACAACATAAACAGAACAGAAAAAATAACCAGAACACCTTGCAGCACTAACTCTTGCGGGACGCTACAATATACACCCCCCTCGCTATCACCAATCTCCCGAATTCGGAGGTCTCAAGGTTGGCAAGTATGTTGATAGGTGAGCGATCAACTGGCTTAGTCTTTGGCAGACCACAGTATTTTCCATTCACAGTGTATAACGGGACAAAGTGTGTATTTTCAGCTAAGTAAGGGACGCCTACTCCTGTTTCCAAATAATGGACAATTCCGTATTTCGAAGGACAGTGAGCAACCCAAGCATGTGTGGGATGAAAGTGAGTGTGAAAGAAAGTGTTAAGAAGTGGATGATATTCATGAAAGAAAAAATCATGAAGTCTAACAGGTAGCTCAAAGTGTAGTTAACGATAAACCGATATGAACGGATATCTGGTTGAAGAAATGGCCAGTTCAGTTACGTCAGTTACGATAAGATTCAGTTGTAAATCCTTAGGTTAATCGAATGTTAACGCATAAACTGGTTATCGTGCCGAACTAGAGATCAGTTGACAGTTTTTGTCTTTAAAACGACATGAGAGCCACAGTGGTCCGTGAAAGGAGTCACACTCTTGTTATGTAACTGGAGAAGACAATAGATGTAGATACATGCTCCAGGTGTCGTGTGAGACTGGCAATCATTAGACAGTTTATTTTGAAAACAAGGCGAGAGTCACGGCTGCCCGCCAAATAATTACCCACATGATACGTTATGTAAACACCCCGGACCGTGTCCGTGCTTTGCCATCCGCCGGTATTGTAAAATCCCAAGAAATCGCGGCTCAGACGGATTAAAATGCAATGTTCTCGTACAAAGGGCTCAATCTCAGTGTCTTGCTCTCTCCTCCGGCAACTTTCCTTTCCTCTTTCAACTCCACAACACACGTCACTTCCCATCCTTGTCCTGGAAGTCCCACCCCCCAGTAAAGCCATTGGATAGAACCCGTAGGCGTCTGTGACAACACTGACTTGACTCGACTCGTGGAAAAGAAATATGTTTGACTTGTGTTTGCCTTTTTACTGTATAAAACATTTTGTTTGAAAATTTAGGAAATACTGGAAGTGTGTCACTTTTATAGAATGGGTTTTTAATATTTGAAGATGATTGTACCAATGGGTGTTCTCATTCATCAGGTTATTGATATTCTCATTCAACTGATCAGTTGTCTTAGAAGACGTCCGTCCTCTCATCCGAGTTTTCATCAGTTCATGCTCATAGACTTACCTTGGACGGATCTAGTCTGAGCTATTGATAACAAGGTCCTAACTATTTATTCTCTAACCGGAGGAGGAGCGTATGCACAGGAAGGAATGCTTTTGTTAACCATAACCAAACGTTAACCATAGAATCGAATCGTTCATACACTAAATCGAATCGCCTTGAATCATTCTATTTATGTACATCCTTTTTGAATCCCATCGTTACCCATGTATCGATATTGCGAATTGAGTTCATCCACCCATCCATTTTCTACCTCTTGTTTCAAGGTCGCAGGGTGCGAATTGAATCGTCAATCACAAAGAGATTTAAGTCCCGAGCTCAAAGCAGTGCTAACGTTAGCGTTGAGTGGAATATAAACAGCAGTAACGCTCACTTCTCTGGGGAGATGGTAGGGTCTGCATGGCACCATGAGAACCTCCAAGTCCAGCAGTGTCAGAAGACTACAATGTCGGTTCACACATCCTCCCCTTCCTCGATGCTCACTGACTTTTCTGCTCCAGTCCTTTTGCTGGCTAACGAACCTGCTAGCTGGATATCCGCGACGAGTATGAGCTGATGCAGCCAGCTTTCGGTGAGTATTAAGACGAACTGATTCGGTGCGACGAACAGTTCCTTTCCGTCCATCTAGTGTAACATATGGATCTCACATTGGCCATGAAGATACTTTGTTTGTCCAAGCATGGGTGGGATGAAAGTGAGTGCGAAGGAAAGTGTTGAAAAGAAGTGGATGATATTCATGAAAGAAAAAATCATGGTGGCTCGTAGGGTTGTTTGCGATAAACCGTTGCGACCGGCTACATCGGTTTCAGACCCCTAAATCGATAAGATGCAGTTGTGAATCCTTAAGTTAACCGAGTGTAAACACATAAACCAATCAGTTGTGTTAGAAGGCATTTAGCCTCTCATCCGAGTAGTTTTCATCAGTTCATGCTCACAGACTTTGCTTGGGCAGATCTAGTATTTTGTTCTTTTGTGGTGTAAAAAAAAATGTGTCCAAAGAATCGAATCGTTCTGTTTTATAAATATATCATGACGATACTTGCTAGCGATGGTTTGTCTGGATTCTGATGTAACCCAGCATTTATCCACGCTAGTTACTTCATGAAACTACTGTTTGTTTGTAGAAACTTCTTTTGTGCAGTTTTTCATACAAAAATTGTAGTGTTTTTAGGGGCACGGAATGGATTAATATTTTAAGTTAATCTCAATGACGGACGTTGATTTAGTGTTTTTAAAACAAGCTCACAGAATCTATTCAACCTGTAAGCAGAGTTACCACTGAACATGCATAATTGCTGGACTTTAGTGACACCGTGTATTTGAACTAAAGCATGTTTTTCAGCACCCCTCTACTGTTGACAAAGAGATTTTAAACCAGCTGTCTAATCAATAAGGCTGTCGGCTGCAAATTGCGCTTGCAAACACAGATCAACATCAACTTTGGTTTGTCCTGAAACAAGCGCTAATTGAACACTGAACGGAGACAACGCGATGCAGGACATTCACACGGAAACATCTTAGCTGCTTTATTTTGTTGCTGTTTTTTCTGTGTTCCTAATTTTTATACAACAAAATAGATCATCTGAACCCTCGTTCAATGTTACCCTGCATGGCTGCCATCCTGCTAGTCGTAATCATCATCGTCTGGATCCATGTTGTCACCTTGGTAGGAAGCTCCCTGCGTGGAATAGGACCTGGTCTTCATTGAACAGTTGGTGTCCATCAAAATTGCCTGAAAGACAGTTGAAGGAAAGTTTGGAGCAAGCCATCAAAACAAATTTACGTTCTAAGTAGCGATGCTCCGATCGTGGGATCGGATCGGGGGACAATGTTCGACACAATTACATTTCCATATCACTGGAGAAAAAAATTTAGAATGACACTGGAAGCTAATCGTAAAGGAACATGCATTGTTAATATGTAATAACACAAACATATTCTTCATATGTGAGTGTCCGCCCAGAGATCGGTAGGTCGTGAGTTCAAACCCCGGCCGAGTCATACCAAAGACTATAAAAATGGGACCTATTACCTCCCTGCTTGGCACTCAGTATCAATGGTTGGAATTTGGGATTAAATCACCAAAATGATTTCAGAGCGCAGCCACCGCTGATGCTCACTGCTCCCCTCACCTCCCAAGGGGTGGAACAAGGGGATGGGTCAAATGCAGAGGTTAATTTCACCACACCTAGTGTGTGTGTGACTATCAGTGGTACTTTAACTTTAACTTTATATTGACTGCCTCTACACGAAAACATTGATTCGAAATGGTTAAATCATGCACTGACCTAATGGTAGTAGAAAAAAGATCAACCTTAAAACATTGCAACTGTTGCTGCAACTTTTTGAAAAATCTTCTGCAAAGTCTGGTATTTTAGACCCCAGTAATCGGAAAAACCACACATTCCAGGTGGGCCTAAAATGTAGAAAACAATCAAGCAGACCACCACCTCTGTTCAGGGATGGTTTTTCAACCTTGACATACTGTAGATGGCTTCCCTCACTCCTCTTTCATACCATCTGTACTTCCTGTCCAGAATCGGTACATTTTGTTCTGGCCTGCGACACCAATTGTCTCCCACATACAACACCGTCCTTTCAACCATTCCTAAACGACTCTGCAATGTAGCCTCCAACATTATGTGACCAGAATGCCATTTGTGACATTTGTTTACAACTGAATGGAATGCTAGAGTGGGTAAGTCAGACTATTTTGGACTGGTCGATCCACAGCAATCGTTTTGCCACACAATATCTCAATGCTAACGAGGGGAAATTTCACTTCAACAACTGTCGTTGGCTTTGACAGTTACGATTCCTCGTTTGCATCAAACGTCTTCTAAGACAAACCAAACAGTCCAGGTGCGATCGATTGAATGCCCTGAGATGACAATGACCTGGATGAATGAGATCATTCATAGACATTAAGAGTGTTACTAAAACAGCCTTTTTTCATCTCTGTAATGTCGCTAAAATTCATCCCATTTTGTCCACCACCGACACTGAAATCATTATTCATGTGTTCGTTACGTCTTGTCTCGATTACTGTAACGTATTATTTTCGGTTCTCCCTACGACAAGCATTAAAAGATTACAGTTGGTACAAAATGCGGCTGCTAGACTTTTGACAACAACAAGAAAGTTTGATCATATTACACCTTAAGTGCTGGCTTCCTGTGCACTTAAGATGCGACTTAACGGTTTTATTATTGACCTGTAAAATACTAATCATCCTATCTTGCTAATTGTATTGTACCATATGTCCTGGGCAGAAATCTGCGTTCTAAGAACTCCGGCTTACTAGTGATGCCCAAAAAAGTCTGCGGGCTATAGAGCGTTTTCTATTCGGGCTCCAGTACTCTGGAATGCCCTCCCGGTAACAGTTAGAGATGCTACCTCAGTAAAAGCATTTAAGTCCCATCTTAAAACTCATTTATACACTGTGGCCTTTAAGTAGACCACTTTTTTTTAGACCAGTTGATCTGCCTCTTCTCTTTTCTGCTCTGCCACCCTCTCCTGCGTGTAGAGGTTATCAGGAAACCACTGATCAGTTTACACGGAGGAACCGCAGCTGTTCTAAGTCGGGACCGAGGGTGGACCACTCCTTTATGCATCAGTTGGTGACGTCTCTGCGCTGCCGACTTGTCTACATGCAAAAGGATCGCCCTGTTAACCTCCCTATGGACTAGACTTTTACGTTAGCAGTGAGTTTGCAGCCTCGCTGATTTAACTACACAGCAAATAAAAGTCATGTTACTTAGCCAATAAACATTATCTTACATTCAAAACTTACCCTTCTTTGTGCAACTTCAAATGTCGAACGAAGTTGGAAGTTGTTGCGTCTCCGTCTGTAATATTCGAACTGCGTGATTTGCATACGGCAATTCGTTTTTTGTTGACCAAGTCGTAGTTTTTATACCCGAACGAAACCAACTTTGGTATAAATCTTTCTCACTGGCGCGTTGTTTGACAACTCTTGTTCATTGGTTGTCCTGCAATTTGATTGGCTGAATGCTGTGTGATGAAAACAATGTAGATCTAATTTGATTGGCTGTTGTACTGACAGCACACCAGCTGACAGGCAGCACACACGCTGATGGACAGACACGTACAAAATGAAAGCTACGGAGCGCTCTCAAATAACTTTTTAAGCTTTAGGTTTTGGGGAAAGTAGCAAGTCATGTCAAGTCAAAAGGCTCAAGTCCAAGTGAAGTCACAAGTCATTGATGTTAAAGTCTAAGTCGAGTTGCAAGTCTCTTTACATTTTGTCAAGTCGAGTCTAAAGTCATCAAATTCATGACTCGAGTCTGACTCGAGTCCACACCTCTGGCGTCCACATCACTGAAGCCTGTCGATTTCACGAGCCACTCTTCCGTCACTTGTGAACAAGACTCCTGGGTACTTGAACTCCTCCACTTGGGGCAAGATCTCCTCCCCAACTTGAAGATGCCACTCCACCCTTGAGAACCATGGACTCGGACTTGGAGGTGCTGATTCCCATCCCAGTCGCTTCACACTCGGCTGCGAACCGATCCAGTGAGAGCTGAAGATCCTGGCCAGATGAAGCCATCATGACCACATCATCTGCAAAAAGCAGAAACCTAATCCTGCAGCCATCAAACCAGATCCCTCCAACGCCCTGACTGCGTCTAGAAATTATGTCCATAAAAGTCATGAACAGAATCGGTGACAAAGGGAAGCCTTGGCGGCGTCCAACCCTCACTGGAAACGGGTACGACTTACTGCCGGCAATGCGGACCAAGCTCTGACACTGATCATATAGGGAACAGACCGCCATAATCAGACAGTCTGATACCCCATACTCTCTAAGCACACCCCACAGGACTTCCCAGGGGACAGGGTCGAATGCCTTCTCCGAGTCCACAAAGCACATATAGACTGGTTGGGCAAACTCCCATGCACCCTCAAGGACCCTGTCGAGAGTATAGAGCTGGTCTACCGTTCCACGACCAGGACGAAAACCACACTGTTCCTCCTGGATCCGAGGTTCGACTATCCGGCGTAGCCTCCTCTCCAGTACACCTGAATAGACCTTACCGGGTAGGCTGAGGAGTGTGATCCCAGGATAGTTGGAACACACTCTCCGGTTCCCCTTCTTAAAGAGAGGAACCACCACCCTGGTCGGCCAATCCAGAGGTACCGCCCCCGATTTCCACGCGATGTTGCAGAGTCTTGTCAACCAAGACAGCCCCACAGCATCCAGAGCCTTAAGGAACTCCGGGCGGATCTCATCCGAGGAGCTTTTTAACTACCTCGGCAACCTCAGCCCCAGAAATAGGAGAGCCCACCACAGATCCCCAGGCACTGCTTCCTCATAGGTAGACGTGTTGGTGGGATTGAGGAGGTCAGCAGCACATCATCTTCACCATACACGGTGTTGACAGTGCACTGAGGTGGCGGATGGTGGTCCAGAATCGCTTTGAAGCCGTCCGGAAGTCGTTATCCATGGCTTCCCCAAACTCCTCCCATGTCCAAGTGTTTGCCCCTGCGGCCGCTGAAGCCGCACTTCGCTTGGCCTGTCGGTACCTGTCCGCTGCCTCTGGAGTCCCATGAGCCAAAAGGACCCGATAGGACTCTTTTCAGCTTGACGGCATCCCTCACTGCTGGTGTCCACCAGCGGGTTCTAGGATGACCGCCACGACAGGCACCAACCAGCTTGCGGCCACAGTTCCAATCAGCCGCCTCGACAATAGAGGCACGGAACATGGTCCACTCGGACTCAATATCCAGTGCCTCCCTCCTCGTGACATGTTCAAATTTCTTCCGGAAGTGGGAATTGAAACTCTCTCTGACAGGAGACTCTGCTAGACGTTCCCGGCAGACCCTCACAATGCGTTTGGGCCTGCCAGGACTGTACGGCATCCTCCCCCACCATCGGAGCCAGCTCACCACCAGGTGGTGATTGGTAGAAAGCTCTGCCCCTCTCTTCATTCAAATGTCCAAAACATGAGGCCGCAAATCCGATGACACAACTACAAAGTCAATCATGGATCTGCGGCCGAGGGTGTAAGTAACCAAACAAAGGCTCCTAATTTAGCTGCTGACGTATGCAGTAACGTATTCATATAATTTTCCATACTATTATTTTGCAAAAATAATTAAGGACAAGTGGTAGAAAATGAATTATTAATGTAATAGCTTCTTACTTTCTCTTTTAACATGTTCTCTCTACACTTCTGTTAAAATGAAATAATAATCTATTCTTCTGTTGTTTGGATGCTTTACATTAGTTTTGGATGATACCACAAATTTGGGTATTAATCTGATACCAAGTCTTTTCAGGATCATACATTGGTCATATTCAAAGGGACATATTTCCTGAGTTTATAAACATAATATACATTAAACAAAAACGAAAAAAGATTTTGTGATGCTAAAAAATAAAGATGTAATCATAGTAGTATCGACTAGATATGCTCCTGTACTTGGTATCATTACAGTGGATGTCAGGTGTAGATCTACCCATGGCGTTTGTTTACATTGTGACGCGGGTGAGCTACGGTGTGTAGTGAAGCATGTTTAGCTATTCCTCATCCTGCAGGGATGAAACTTGTAAGACATTTACATTATGTGTCGCCATGGAGGCGAGGATTAGTGATTTAGAAGTAGCTAAAACACTGCAGACTGTGGCTGGACTTTAGCCGCTAGCTAGCTAGCCATGTCTTAGTAAAAATCGAAAACGGGTCCCACAGACCCGAACACCACACAAGGGTTAAAGCACCTCTTTCTGAGGGCGTTTCAGTGTTATAACTTCACCTTTATCGTTAGTTTTTAAGCCAAAATGCATTCTGTTCTCCCTTTTCTGTCGACACACATTGTCTGCATGTAAGTACTCCGAATATGATTCATTAGTATCGCGGTACTATACTGTACAACTCTAGGCGTGGCTCAGATCGTAGAGTAGTCGTCCGGCAACTTAAAGGTTTCCTGGTACGAATCTAGCATCCGCCATCCTACTCAGTGCTGTTGGGTCCTTCGGCAAAACATTTCACCCACTTTGCCCCCAGTGCCACACACACTGGCGTATGAATGTGAATGAATGTTTGGTGGTGATCGGAGAGTCGGAGCTAATTGGCAGCCATGTTTCCGTTGGTCTACTCTAAGGCAGCTGTGGCTACAAATGTAGCTTACCAACGTCAATGTGAATGTGGATTGAATAAATTATGGGTTCCAGTTCTTACTGTAAAGCACTCTTAGTGTCTAGAAAAGCGAAATATAAATGTAAATCTGATCCATTATTATTGTTATTATTGTTCAGAAGATGAACACATCAGAGGAGACTAAGTGAGTACCACAGGCTGAACAACAGACGGACTAAATGTTTATGTTGTTAGCCATCTACTTGTGCCAAGCAAATAAAAGTTAAAGTACCACCGATAGTCACACACCCACTAGGTGTGGTGAAATTACTCTCTGCATTTGACCCATCCCCTTGTTCCACCACCTGGGAGTTGAGGGGAGCAGTGAGCAGCAGCGGTGGCTGTGCTCGGGAATCATTTGGTGATTTAACCCCCAATTCCAACCCTTGATGCTGAGTAAGGGAGGTAATGGGTCCCATTTTTATAGTCTTTGGCATGACTCGGCCGGGGTTTGTACTCACAACCTACCGATCTCAGGGTGGACACGCAAACCACAAGGCCACTGAGAAGACATGTAAGCGCCTCTGCTTGTATTCTAACTAGGTATCAAAGTCCATCCATTCATGTCATTTTCATTTGCGAAGTATGTTTAAAATTCTTGCTAATAGGTGGGTATCTCGTTTTACTCAAATTGCAAATTAATTTAAAACCCTTTACTTTGTTGTTGAAACGTTGTCCCTAGAGCTAGCATAACCATTATGAGGATAATCTTCTGGAATCTGAAGTCTGTGTGAATGAAAATGCGGTCGATTGGTTTTCAGTGTGATTGAAATCTTACAATTTTCTCCTCCTGTCCGGGTGGGTTCCTGAGGAAGAGGCAAAGTGGAGCGAACAAGACATCCACTATTCCGATGATGGTCATCAACCAGGGGAAGCCGATGCTCTGAGCAATGGATCCCCCAATAGACGGACCTAAAACAAGAGAATAACTTAACAGCTGCTGTGTTTACTCGATGATGATGTCACACTACCACCATATTGGAAGAATATTAAGAACAATATTGTTTGTTTTATATACTTGATGGCTGCACACTACTGCTGTTCTTTTAAGAATGTAAAATAGTTGATTATTGTTGTTTATGGGGATATTTATAAGCACAGTGTTGTTTGTTTTGATATACTGGTAGGACGAGGGTCAGCAACCTGTGGCTCTAGAGCCACATGCGGCTCTTTAGCGGCGCCCTGGTGGCGCCATGGAGCTTTTTCAAAAATGTATGGAAATGGAAAAAAAATGGGGTGAAAAATATGTTTTTTGTTGTAATATGGTTTCTGTAGGAGGACAAACACGACACAAACCTTCCTAATTGTTAGAAAGCCCACTGTTTAATAGGTTTGTGTTTATGCTTCACTGATGAGAGTATTTGGTGAGCGCCGTTTTGTCCTTCTCATTTCAGCAACCTTTGAACTCACCGCTGTGTGGACTGTGACTTAACAGTTTGTTTACATGTACAACTTTCTCCGACGCTGCCACAGAAAGACGTGTTTTATTCCACTCCTTCTTTGTCTCATTTTGTCCACCAAACGTTTTATGCTGTGCGTGAATGCACAAAGGTGAGCTTTGTCGATGTTATTGACTTGTTAGATATAATATTTGGTCACTCCATGACTGCAAGCTAATCGATGCTAACATGCTATTTTGGCTAGCTGTATGTACATATTGCATCATTATGCCTCGTTTGTAGGTATATTTGAGCTCATTTAATTTCCTTTACTTATGTCCTCTGTGTATTTAACTTATATTTGCATGTCTCATGACACATAATCTGTATGTAATATTGGCTGCATTTCTGATAGTTGTTTGTGTACCATGTTGTTCCAGACCTCAGTAAACCTTACGCAGCTTGCAAGGATTGTAATAAATCCATTAGAAGAAGACAGCCTGCCGTTTCCTTTAACTTGGACACACACATCTATACCTTTGGCCATTCTAAGACAGTCATTTCCAGGAGTTATCTCACCCTCTGAGAAGTTTTACTAATGTTTTCCAATGTTGTAAAAATGTGTAGAATAAATATTACATTTCAACATTTCTGTCAACGAAGATTTGCGTCAGCCTGGGACACAGTCATTTTGATAGTAGGTTAATATAGCTAATTAGCCACTTACATCATGTGTTGCCATCATTATAACACTTATATAAGACTTTACATTTTTTTGCGTCTCCAGACCGATTACTTTTTTGTATTTGTTGACCAATATGGCTCTTTCAAAATTTTGGGTTGCCGACCCCTGTGGTAGGTTATAAAACACTACTGCTCTATTTTGAATATATAGTTGCTGCAATATAAATTCTGTACAAAAATATGTTGAAGCACAGCGACCTTAAATAGTTGACACTTTGAAACACTTTTCAATAAAGTAGTGAATTTAAAAGTACATGCGTTCAGTTTTTTAGGCACGGTATCGTCGAATAACTATCGAGAATCATCGAGAATTCACAGGTGTTGCCCCCACGGAAGCTCCGCCACTGAGCACAAGACGACAGGTCTTTGTGTGACTTATTTCTTACCTAAAGCAAATCCCATGCAGAACGCCACATCAGCAATGGCGTACACGCTTCCATAAACGGACACGTGCCGTAAGTCCACCAAGTATCCCATGATCGGCATCATCGAAGAGTCCACCATGCCTGAAACAGACAGTCAACACACAGTAGGGATAGGGATCTTATTTTGAAAAATGTACGTACTTACCGATTGCAAAACCAACTCCGAAGTTTGGAAGAATGAGACCATAAATACTTCTTGCAAATGGAACCTACCATGGAGAGAATATCAATCAATCAATCAATCAATGTTTATTTATATAGCCCTAAATCACAAGTGTCTCAAAGGGCTGTACAAGCCACAACGACATCCTCGGTACAGAGCCCACATACGGGCAAGGAATAAAATGTTTCAGTGAAAACTACCAAAATGATTAAAGCTAGAGGAGGGTTTATTTCTACGAATGAGTTTCTTCTTTCAATAGGGTTTTAGGTAAATTGAGTTTTAGTGTTAAAAAGGATGGAGGCACAGGAAGTGTCAATAATGAGACCACCACGCTGCTTAGGAGCAGATAAGAGTCTGCTTCCCGCTTGGGACACAAAGGAAGAAATTTTTTTTAAAACCAAACCAAAGTGACGGCATTTCTCAGTGTAGGAGGCCACGCACGACTATGTATTCTAACATCCATGCAATATTTCACTACAGGCATATATCTTTCTATTTGTACAGTATTAAAAATGACTTTGAGTGCATTGTAACTTTGAAACATCATAAAAGGAAATGTAACACAAGGTGTTGTAACGCAAAACATCGTAACACAAAATGTCTTAACATGATGAGCCATAACATGGACATAACGAGGGTTGTCAAAGTAAGTTATCGCCTTAACACATGCGATTAGTAAAAAAAAAGGATATCGCAATAATCATACAGTATATCAACACAGAATAATTAGCAATTCATTTTGACTGCACATGTTACTTCAGCTTAACCGAAAATTGTCACCTGATTATTGTACAGTCAGTCATCAGGTCAGAGCATACACCAGTGAAAAGATGAGTGAGGTGACTCGGACTGGTGTGGTCACGGACAAATTTTGCTTCAAAATAAACCCAGACAGGCCTTTAAATAAAATGTTACCCAGTTTGAAAAAAAAAAAAGTAAAATATTTACATTTGTTTCTGACATTGTGACACTAGAATTACATTTCTGTCAAAATGTTGGAGTTAACTTACATAGTAAAATGTTACCGTAATTTCCGGACTATAAGCCGCTACTTTTTCCCCTCGTTCTGGTCCCTGCGGCTTATACAAGGGTGCGGCTTATATACGGCCTGTTCTTCTCCGACACCGGCGAAGAGGATTTCGGTGGTTTTAGTACGCAGGAGGAAGACGATGACACAATGATTAAAGACTGACTTTTCATATACTGGTAGGCTGGTTATTTTGATAACGTACATGCGAGCACTTTGTATTACTTTGCACCGTTGTATTATTTGTACTCTGCACGAATGCTGTTCGCCATGTCAAAGATGTGAAAGTTTGATTGAATGATTGAAAGATTTATTGTTAATAAATGGGACGCTTTGCGTTCCCAAACAGTCATCTCTGTCCCGACAATCCCCTCCGTGGTAGCAGGAACCCCTATATACTACGGTAATTACACATCAAAACCCTGCGGCTTATAGTCGGGTGCGGCTTATATATGGAGCAATCTGTATTTTCCCCTAAATTTAGCTGGTGCGGCTTATAGTCAGGTGCGGCTTATAGTCCGGAAATTACGGTAATTGTTCACTTCCATTATAGGTAATTTACTGCAATTAATCATGATTAATACAAAATTGAAGTGTGATTATTTTGACTTAAAATAAGTAATCGTTTCACAGCTCTAAACAAAACATGAAACATCGTAACATAAAACATTCTTACATAAAACGTAACATCAAACATTTTAACATAGAATCCTGGGACTTGAAACAACATGTAACATGAAACATTGTAACACAAAGCATCGTAACACAAAGCGTAATAACAGGAACAACATTGTTCCATGAAACAACATAACATAAAACATTGTAACAGAAAACATAACAAAATGTCAACACAAAACAAAGTAAAACAAAGGGTCATAACACAAAGTGTCGAAACACGAAGCATTACAACACAAAGCAACGTTACGCGAAACGTTGTAACACGGAGCCTTGTGACAAGAAGTGCCGTAACCGAAATGTCATAACATGAAGCATCGTAACAAAACACGTCAACACAAAACATTGTAACATGCACAATCTCTTTTACCTTAACCGCTATATATTTAGTGATCAGATCAATACATGAATCAGTAAACAAATGATTGAGGTGACTCTGACTGGTGTGCCCACAGCCTGAAAGAACTTTAGATAAAACTGTTACCAAGTTTTGTGCAAATAAAATTGCATTTGTGTACAAATATTGGGGTCTTTTCTTAAGCAAATGTTATTGTGTAAGCGAATAATCACGTGATTAATCCCGATTAATGTGAATTTACAAAATGTGATTAATCTGATTAATTAATCATTTGACAGCCATAGATGCCAAAGCATCAAAAGACGAAGTGTCGTAACATGAAGCATCAAAACACAACTCATCATAACGTAAATAATTGCAACACAAAACATGAGACGAAGCGACGTTATACAAAGCATCACAACGCAACGCGCCGTAACACAAAACAACGTAATAGGAAACATTGCAACACAAAACGTACAGGACCCGCTGGGTAAATGCACTATACTTACCCCGATTACACAGATCCCAACCATCACCATTCCAATGACGGCACAAAGCCATCTGTTTGGGATGGAATAAACAAACGATAAGGGAACTAAAACATTGTCTGTTAGTGACAAATACATTTTGATACGTCGAACTTTAAAAAACCCATGCATCATTAAGTTTAGATATGACAGAAGGGTCCTTGAAAGTATCTTCCTCATTAAAGAACAAAAACAACTGAACCAATAATATTTAATGTTATAAAAACAAAAACATACGTTTGTACACAAGACTTATCCAAACCAGTGCCTGAGGGGAAGGCAGGACAACCCTACTCTAAAACTAAAATAAAACTAGTCATGGTGCAACAAATGCAGCATTTTCAATGAAAATATGAGCAATGATCAGCTAGAGTTTCATGGGGATAGCAGCATCGTTAAAGAAATGGAATATCAAATACACAATCTTTATTCCAAATGTCAGTATTTACTGTCACTGAGGAGGGATGCACAAATCAAATCATGTAAGACAAGGACCTTAATAACTACGCTGTGATTTGACAAACCAGTTGTAGCTGACATTGATAGATGTCGTAAAAACATACATTTTGCATTTTGTGGCTTTTAATGCCTCACAATCAAACACTTTTATGTTAAAATACTGAACATATGTTTATTGGGATAAGGTAAACATCTGTTCAGTATTTTAACATAAAAGTGTTTGATTGTGAGGCATTAAAAGCCACCAAATGCAACGGGTCCATCAGACCCACAAACGCTGGCTGAGTAACAACAATATGAACACCACACAAGGGTTAATTAATGTGTACTACCGACTTTGTTTTTAATCAAACAATTATATGTAACACAAGAAAATAAGGAACTAGTGACCCTACAAGTAGCGGCGTTGTTAGTTTAACTGCATTTCTCTTTAGCGTCGCCGTAGCATCGCTATTTTCAGCGTTGAAGCTCGTTTCATGACCAAGTAGCCTGGTGGCGTCCACAAATTGACCTTGTAAATCACCATGGCTGTATACAAACAAATTCACGTCCCTTATTAAGAAGCTCTTGTCAACGTCCAACACAGATTTATGGACACATCATATTCAGGTATTTCCCCGAGTTGACATAATAATCGCCAGCTAAGCTACAGTAGTCTTCACAAGTCACTCCGAAAGCAAACATAGCATTAGCACCAGCTAGCAAAATATTAACACTGAGTGTGTTTAAGGGGTGCAATGTTTTATTTGTCGACAATAGTCGTGATGTCATGAGTGTTTTTCCGGAAGGACGCAAACCACTCGCAACAACATCGCGGGTGAAAATATGTCAACTGTGGAAATACTTCCTCTTATTCATGTTAAAAACATGAATGCCTTGCTCATTTTGCAAAGCAGATCTTGTTTTTATGACAGTACATCTGTGACACAGGAGCATTTAAAGCGGGGGAATGTCGAACGTCTGGAGGATGCGGTTTGGTAAGCTCGTTAGCTGGTTATCTTGCTAACTAGCTAACAAGTGAGAAAACGAAATTGAGTGAAAAAAAAATGTAAGTCCACCAGCTAAACTTTGTCTAAATCAATTGCTGGGTTGCAATCACGTGACCCAGAGGCACTTCCGGGTTTCAAGCGATGGTCGAGAGTCCCATTAGGCTACTATTTATTTACCTGGATCAGTGCAAATTTGGGCGTATTTTGAAAGGTTTAGAGGCAAATATTAAAAGCGATCATGAAAAATTTTTTCAAAATGAGATTGAGTGGATTTGTACACTCTTAAGAAAAGTATTTTTTGAAAGATTCAAACCATCCATCATCACTAAGACGTTACTGCTCACCTCGACCTACACTTACAAGGATTTAAAGAAGAAAAGATTGGAAGCACATCATGTCTTTATATTTTAGGGGTCCACAAATTCAGCAATAATCGGTGAAAGACAAAGTTGGACTTATTCGTGCATCACTAAGTAACATATTTTATTGACATAAGTGCCGTGACGCTAATGAGAAAAAGGATACGTTTGTTTGCAGTTGATTTCCTGCTACAAATATTGGTCTCATCTACAATTCATGTCTGCAGTTTTTTCGGTGTGAAGTTCATATTTTGTCTCATTATTTGGCTATAAATGTCGCTGTTGTTCAGCAATGTTTGCTTGCGATGTCAAGATTCAGTATATTCTGTTGAGCCTACCAGAGATGTATTCATTTATTCATCTTTAATACCATTAACGTCATACCCAACGTCCTGGGTATGACGTTAAACTACATCCAGGCATGAGATGGGAGGTTGTGTGTGGGGTTAGTGAGTCCCAACTAACGTCTATAAAATGCACACAAAGAACCGTTTGCACCTTCTCTTGTGACTGGCGGGCGGTCAGCGCCATAAAGCTGAGCGGGTCCCTGGGTAATTGGGGTGCGGACAACCAACAGGACAGACTAAGTTCAACAGCCCAGTAAGGCAATTAGTCTAGGAGAAGGATCTCTGATATAAAATACCCCTTCCAACCCGCACCAAGCCAGCGTGGAAGGTGTAGGCTAATAACCAGCATGAAGAGTACGCCAAGAGAGATTGTTCACTATGGCAGAAACATGCTGAGGCTTTCGTCCAGCAGTGGACTGACAACGGCTGATGATGATGAATACCATTAAGGATGTTTTCTTGATGCTGACAAAAACTCTATAATGTGGTCATCCGTGTCGAATAAAGCACTTGGCTTTCCTGCACAACAACTAATTGCTTTAAGATTCGGTTATGAAAATAGACATTGAAAATACGGTGGGTTGGACCAACGATCACAATTATTATTACTAAGACTTAACATGATGTTAGTTTATTTGCACAACCAGGTCTTCGTAGTTATATTTAGGCATAGCAACCGCAAAAGAACACAAGCTAATGCGATCTCTTGTCCTTTTCTTACGGTTAGTTCTGCTCTCAAACATTACTAATATAGTAGAGAATAAAGTCGATTGCATCACAGAAAGTTTCTCAAACAAATCAAATGTTCAAACAAACATTTTACAAAGTGATCGCTGCAGACACAAGCAGTCCGATTGTATTCCACAAGATGATGAAAGTGATATTTTTAAGAGCCATTTCCTCCGATGCACTTTCGTTTTTCCCCCTGACTTTATTACCTTTATGAACCACTTCTTTCGGGACTCTATGAAAGGTCTTTCCTATCTCTCTATTTGAACGACTGTTACACCCAAGAACAGAACAACGCGGCATTTTCTGCTGAAACTCTACACTCACTTTCACTTCCATCCATCCATCCATTTTCTACCGCTTGTCCCTTTTGGGGTCGCGGGGGATGCTGGAGCCTATCTCAGCTGCACACGGGCGTAAGGCGGGGTTCACCCTGGACAAGTCGCCACCTCATCGCAGGGCCAACACAGATAGACAGACAACATTCACACTCACATTCACACACTAGGGCCAATTTAGTGTTGCCAATCAACCTATCCCCAGGTGCATGTCTTTGGAGGTGGGAGGAAGCCGGAGTACCCGGAGGGAACCCACGCAGTCACGGGGAGAACATGCAAACTCCACACAGAAAGATCCCGAGCCCGGGATTGAACTCAGGACTACGCATGACCTTCGTATTGTGAGGCACATGCACTAACCCCTGTGCCACCGTGTGTGAAAATGAACGTGATGTCATATTCAACCCAGCAATTCAAGTACCGTATTTTCCGGACTATAAGGCGCACTTAAAATCCTTTTTTCCCCCTCAAAACTCGACAGTGCGCCTTATAACCCGGTGCGCCTAATGTAAGAAAAAATTCTGGTTTTGCTTACCGACCTCGAAGCAATTTTATTTGGTACATGGTGTAATGATAAGTGTGACCAGTAGATGGCAGTCAAACAAAAGAGATACGTGTAGGCAGCAATATGATGGCAATATGACTGAAGTAAACAACACCAACATTTTATAAGTTCCATTGAAAATATAGAACATTACACACGGCGCTCAAAAATCTATCAAAATGTTTTAGTACGACTTTAGTAAGCTATGAAGCCACACCGCTTGATGGATTGTACTGTGCTTCAACATACGAGTATTATTATGGTTCGTGTATAAGGTAAGACATATTATTTGGTGTTTTGTTTCGCGATATTATGCAAAATAAACTTTTCTTACCTTCTGGTACCTGCTGATCTGTATTTGGATCTGCATAAATCCTGAAAAATTGTGCACTTCCGCCTTTGTAGTCCGTGACAACACCGTAGTCAATAAGCTTCTCTCTTGTTATGGGACATTCATCCTCAGCTGTTGCCATACTTAATATAAAGTAGTGTAAATTTGTTACTTATATCTATCAGGAAACTCGTCAGGAAAGTGCTAAAACATACCGGTGTAGTGAGTTTACATTATTCACCCGAGGAACTTTAGTTATTAGAGAGTTCCGGTCGGACAGTTTTTCACGGGACACATTTCCTGTGTTATTTTTTCCGGATGAGGAGATGCTGCTCTGTTATTGATTTAAGTAAAGTCTGAATGTCATTAATACAGTTAGCTCCATCTTTTGACACTTCTTCCACCCCCGTCCTTGCACGCTACACCACTACAACAAAAATGACGGGGAGAAGACGCTGTTGAAGGTGAGCCACGTAAATAAGACCACCCACAAAACGGCGCATCTGGAAGCGACTGTCAGAAAGCGGCTTGAAGATGATCTGTAAAACATCTTCTATGTAACATTTTGACCAAAGAACCACCATTACATGTTATCTAGACCACAAGGAAGTATTTTACATTTAGAAAAAATATATAATAATGACTCCTTTAATGCGCCCTATAATCCGGTGCGCCTTATATATGAAAAAAGATCGAAAATAGATCATTCCTCGGCAGTGTGTTTTATCCATCTGCCCCTAGTAATTCTCTATCTACTCTTGTGAAGCTTCTGTCTCAACTGAAATACAATGAAATAGTGATGGTTGGTGATCTGAACTGGGACTGGCTCACATCTGTGTCTGACTCTTTGTAAGCACAGTGTGAATCTCTAAATTTAACACAATTAATTAACTCAGCTACAAGACCTAATCCTAAATGCCCTCAAAAAGCTACACTCATTGACTTAATTCTAACAAATATGCCCTTTAAATTTGTTGCATCTGGTGTTTTCCCTAATGATGTGAGTGATCATTGTGTGATTGCAGTAGTGCGAGACACAAGGACTCCTAAAAGCAAGCCTCGTCTTGTTGAAAAACGTACTATGAAATAATTTGAGATGCAAGCTTTTTTACATGACTTGCATCTTTTTAATTGGGATAGAATTGCTCTTTTTGATAATGTTGAACTGGGTTGGAAATATTTTCACGAAAACTTCTTGAGTATAGTGAACAAACATGCCCCTTTTAGAAAACTTAGGGTTAAAGGTCGTGACAATCAGTGGTTTACATCGGACCTGTCAGATGTATTGCATGAGCGTAATGCTGCTTGGGCCAGGGCACGCAAGTCAGGGTTAGAAGCGGATTGGTTGAATTTTAGACAATTAAGAAATCAATTTACTTCTCTCCTTCGGAAAGTCAAATCAGAATGTTATTTCTCCACAACAACAGAAAACCTCAAACACCCAAAGAAGTTTTGGAAAATCATCAAATCTTTGTCCGGCTGCTGTAATTCAGTCAATCTCCCACCAAGTATACTTGTTGATGGTGTCAGAGTAAGTGACAGAAGAGAAATGGGTAGTCATTTTAATAATAATTTTATTTCCTCTGGTTTTCTCTACAATTCTGACAACTCTACTGAAGTTCTGCTAACTCCGGAAAGAACCGTTGAAAATACCCAGGTTTTTAACTTTACGCCCTTTACCACAACAGAGGTCATGAGGGCTCTAAAGCAACTTAAACCTAGAAAGCCAGCTGGCTCAGATAAGTTGGAGCCGCTCTTTTTAAAGTTGGCAGCTGAAATTATAGCTGAACCACTGACTCACATTTTTAACCTTACTCTAATTTCAAATGAAATCCCTTTGGATTGGAAATCTGCCCTTGTAATCCCCCTATTAAAAGGAGGTGACCCTAGTAATCTAAATAATTACAGACCGATCTCTAAACTCTCTGTTCTGGCAAAAGTGCTTGAATCCCTTATCAGTGAACAGATAAAACACTTTTTGGACACCAACTTTATTCTGTCACCATTTCAGTCAGGTTTTCGCAGAAATCACAGTACTGTTACTGCTGCTATGAAGTTTATAAATGATGTAACTGAAGTTCTTGACAAGAAGCAGTGCTGTCTGTCCCTCTTTATTGACTTTTCAAAGGCATTTGATACTGTTGATCATGTCATTTTAATCAAACGTCTTTCAGCTATTGCTTTTTCTCAGCAAGCAGTTGGATGGTTTACTGTTACTGCTGCTATGAAGTTTATAAATGATGTAACTGAAGTTCTTGACAAGAAGCAGTGCTGTCTGTCCCTCTTTATTGACTTTTCAAAGGCATTTGATACTGTTGATCATGTCATTTTAATCAAACGTCTTTCAGCTATTGCTTTTTCTCAGCAAGCAGTTGGATGGTTTGCAAATTACCTCACAAGTAGAACTCAGGCTGTTCAGATAGAAGGTTCCTCCTCGGACGTACTGCAAGTGAAAAACGGTGTCCCTCAAGGTTCTGTGTTGGGCCCATTATTATTCACTATTTACATAAATAATCTTGGACAGAATATTCCGAACTCAACTTTCCATTTCTATGCTGATGATACTGTCATATACTGTACAGCACCCACTCCTGCTGAGGTCTTTAAAAATCTATATCAACATGCATTTGACAGATTACAAGAACAACTTTGCTATCTCCAACTGGTTTTAAATGCAGAGAAAACAAAGTGTATGTTCTTTACCACATCAAAAACTGTAAGATCAGCACTGTGTGAGAACATTTTAACAAGAAATGGGCAACAAATTATGTTAGTATGTGCTTTTAAATATTTAGGATTTTTAATTGATGACCACTTGAGTTTTAAGGAGCACATTCAGTATGTTGTAAAAAAAAATGAAACTTTTACTGGGATTTTATTATAGAAACAAGTCTTGCTTTTCTTTTACTGTGAAACAGAAATTGGTGGAAACAACCTTCTTACCTGTTATTGACTATGGAGATGTGTTGTACATGAATGCTACTGCTGGTTGTCTCCACAAGCTGAATAGTGTGTACCACGGTGCACTGAGATTTATCACCAACTGCGCTCCCCTTACTCACCATTGTGTATTATACTCAATGGTTAACTGGACATCTTTATGTGCTCGACGCCTCAATCATTGGTATGTTTTCATCTACAAAACCATTCTGGGTATCACTCCATCTTATCCGTCTTGTCTTTTAACAAAGAAACAATGAAGTCACAATCTTCGTTCAATGAATGTTCTGCAATTTGTCGTCCCCAAAGTAAGAACTGAACTAGGCAAGAAAGCATTTAGGTTTTCAGCAGCGAAGGCTTGGAATAACCTACAATCGAATATTAAACTTCAAACCCTTGTTACGTTGAATGAGTTTAAAGCTTCTGTGAAAGGACTGCAGTCTACCTTGTATGTATGCACATGTGTTATGTGAGCAAGTTTTAATGTCGTAAATGTGATGTTTTATGTATTTGTTTACTGTTTTTAATGTAACCTTGCTGCTGCCCTCTTGGCCAGGTCTCCCTTGGAAAAGAGATCTTAGATCTCAATGGGATTTTACCTGGTTAAATAAAGGCTAATAATAATAATAATAATTATAATCCGGTGCGCCCTATGGTCCGGAAAATATGGTACTCTTTTATTTGACAAGAACTTCAGGTGCAAACAGCGTCAATTTGCAGTGCAATTTGGAAGGAGCTTATTGACCACAGCGTCAGACAACAATGGCGGACTTGCGCAAAGCACTTTGGGTAAACCACTACCATATATGGAAAAAACTTCACAAATTGTGAAAATTCCAAATGGCTCGTTTCAAGGAAGAATAAGGAAGGCAAGATTGTTTTATAAATATCTCTGCCAGCCCTTCATGGTTTGATTTCACATTTTCAGGACTTATGCAGATCCCAAATACACAAAAACAGGTACCGATAGGTAAGAAAAGTTGGTTTTGCATGGACGGGCCCCTTTAAATTGTTTGCTGATAGTTTGGTCCCCCAGTTCAAAAATTCAATTTGTGCTTCTGATGTAATACATAAATGGAATGGATACACACACATTATTGTGGTTTATTGTCACCTAAAGAGAAGAGTATTAGATTTGTTGTACACTGTGCTGGCAACAAAATGTAACTAATAAAGTAACTTGTAATGTAACTTAGCTACTTTTAAACTACAGTCATCAGTAAAGCGACTAAGTTATTCTTAAAGGAGTAATCAGTCACAGTAATTGGATATTTTTTTCAAAGTAGCTGTGGCCACACTGCTCACAAACATTAAAAACAGTCAAATCTAATTTTGAAATGCGGAAACAGATACGCACCCACCCGAGGGACCGAAAGAGCGACTGAGAACAGATAAAGCCTATTTCCCTCCTACCTCCCAATCTTGTGCGCCAGTGTTCCAAAGATGTAGGTTCCAATAAGGTAGGAGATGGATGCTGGTAAGAACGCCACTCCTGGAAACACACACACATGCACACAACACATACACACACACACACACACACACACACGCACACAGAATAACCAGGAGGTATAAAAGACTGAAGGTGTTGATGATAAGCAGATTCTATCAGGGTTTCATCATTGAGCTCCTGTACATCTTACATTGGCTCTAATGAAGACTTGTGACACCCTAATATCCTGTTCATCCTTTTATCTGACCGAGACTTCATATACTGCAGACTAAAGAAGCAAAGCAATAAAAAAGACAAACATACAACCAAATGGAAAGAATGCTGTTTGTGTGTTGCAGCTCATTCAGACCACTGACACACAGCGTAAATCTTTACTTCCCAACAGTACACCTTACATTACACAAGCAGCACGGGTGTCCAAGTACAACTTCTTTTTTTTTTTACTTCCGATATTGGAGCCTCGAGTATTGGATGATACCTTATTGATCCCATACGATATCAGCAGGAATCACACAATTTGTATTATTTTGTGGTGTGGAAGGTTAGAAAAGGGTTTATGAAGTGAAACAGGGAATAATGGTGGATATGAAAAACACCAACATATTTGTTGTCAACCGTCTGGAATAGACTTATGCTTGGACTGGGCGATTATATGATGCGATCGATGATTGTGGTGACTTTTTTTTTTAGTTAAGTTTGTGTTTTTGTCGAACATGCAGACATACAACATGATACATCACAATTTGCAGTTTATTTATTCCAGTGTTTTTCAACCTTTTTTGAGCCAAAGCACATTTTTTGCGTTGAAAAAATCCGGAGGCACACCACCAGCAGAAATCATTAAAAACGAAACTCAGTTGACAGTAAAAAGTCGTTGTCGCAATTGTTGGATATGACTTTAAACCATAACCATGCATCACTATAGCTCTTGTCTCAAAGTAGGTGTACTGTCACCACCTGTCACATCAGGCCGTGATTTATTTAGACTTTTTTGCTGTTTTCCTGTGTGTACTGTTTTAGTTCTTGTCTTAGGCTCCTATTTTGGTGGATTTTTCTCCTTTTTTGGTATTTTTCTGTAGCAGTTTCATGTCTTCCTTTGAGCAATATTTCTCACATCTACTTTGTTTTTATCTTTCTTCGTGGGGACATTGTCTATAGTCATGTCATGTTCGGATGTACATTGTGGATGCTGTCTTTGCTCCACAGTAAGTCTTTGCTGTGGTCCAGCATTCTGTTTTTGTTGACTTTGTAGCCAGTTCAGTTTTAGTTTCGTTCTGCGTAGCCTTCCCTAAGCTTCAATGCCTTTTCTTAGGGGCACTTACCTTTTGTTTATTTTTTTGTTTAAGCATTAAATACCTTTTTACCTGCACACTGCCTCCCGCTGTTTCCGAGATCCACAACGCAATTAGCTACCGGCCGCCACCTACTGATATGGAAGAGTATTACACGGTTACTCTGCCGAGCTCTAGACAGCACCGAAACTCAACAACAACACATAATTTGCAGACTATAATTACTGGTTTGCAAAAAATATTTTTTTACCCCAAATAGGTGAAATTAGTGGCATAGTGGTTGAAAAACACTGCTCTATTCAACATGTTCGAAAAGGAGTAGGAAGAAGCAGAGCTTATTTAATCCTACCCCTTTTCCTTTACATAGCAGTTGCTAAAACATTTGTTCACTTCCTGTTCTCAATTTATTCACAATATACTCCATAAGTAATAGCAATAAAAATAAATAATAATTAGTTATAAGTAAGTTATATGTCATATGGTGAGGTAAGTAAGATTATCTAGAAAATGAATGGATGGATGAAATAAATTGAGAATGTTTATCATGGTTCTTCTTCTTTGTACTTTGTAAACACTTTAAATTTGAAAAGTTTCTTGAAGTGGATCATATTAGTACATTGTTTGGTTTCTTTGCTTAATCCATTCCACAATTGAATTCTACATACTGATATACTGAAGGTCTTAAGTGTTGTACGTGCGAACAAATGTTTTAAATTAAATGTTTCTCTAAGATTATATTTCTCCTCTTTTGTTGAGAAGAAATGTTTTATATTATTGGGTAGCAGATTGTAGTTTGCTTTGTTTAATTTTAGCTGTTTGCAAATTGTCGTGGAATTTCATATTTTCGATTCAATGCATAAAGGGTTTGAATGTTCTCTATATCCAACATTATGTATTATTCTAACTGATCTTTGTTGTAACACCGTTAATGAATGAAGTGTACTTTTGTAGTTATTTCCCCATATTTCTGCACAATAACTCAGATATGGTAACACTAGCGATCAGTAGAGAATAGGGAGTGATTTTTGTTTTTTTCAGGACGATCGCGGTGTTTAACTGTGAGAATATATTAACTCGATCAAACACGGCGGAACAGCGAATCGGAGTCCACCTTTTGTCGCCCCGCATCTGGTTCCAAGGTACGCAGAAGTAAAAAGAATTACAGACAAGAACAGAATGACCGAACTTGGAGCTAAACGCGCAGCTAAGAGCCGCAAAATAAATGTCAGCCATAACTTGGAGTTATCTAAGGCCCTATAATTTACACGTCATCGGAATCGCGGAGCGAATCAAGGAATTGTTCACTAAATACAGAATCTACTATTACATGCGAAAAGTCGCTGGAATTGACAGAATGTGACGGAGTGGCTGTCATTGAGAGGAAAAGGGGAAATCACTTGACAAACACTCACCCTCTCGGGCCATTTCTCTGTGCCTGCCGCCTTGACACGTGACCACCTCAAACTACCAAACTCACTCCAAAATACAGAGCCGGACAGTTCCCAAACAACTTCTATGTGTCAGGTGAATTTGATGACTACTTGTCGTCCAAAAGCTGTGTGAAAAACACTGTGCTACTACTGCTAATGCTAGTTAGTTGTGGACGCGACCACCAATCTTCATTGGTATGGTGCAGGGGTGTCAGAGTCAAGGCCCGCGGGCCAGATCGGAATTATCTATGGCCCCCGGGATGATATTTGACTAGTAGAGATGTATGATAATGGCTTTTTTGCTGATATCCGATATTACGATATTGTCCAACTCTTAATTACCGAATCCGATATCAACCGATACCGATATATACAGTCGTGGAATTAACACATTAGTATGCCTAATTTAGTTGTGATGCCCCGCTGGATGCATTAAACAATGTAACAAGGTTTTCCAAAATAAATCAACTCAAGTTATGGAAAAAAAATGCCAACATGGCACTGCCATATTTATTATTGAAGTCACAAAGTGCATTATTTTTTTTAACATGCCTCAAAACAGCAGCTTGGAATTTGGGACATGCTCTCCCTGAGAGAGCATGAGGAGGTTGGGGGGGCGGGGTTGAGTTGGGGGGTAGGGGATAGCGGGGGGTGTATATTGTAGCGTCCTGGAAGAGTTAGTGCTGCAAGGGGTTCTGGGTATTTGTTCTGTTGTGTTTATGTTGTGTTACGGTGCGGATGTTCTCCCGAAATGTGTTTGTCATTCTTGTTTAGTGTGGGTTCACAGTGTGGCGCATATTTGTAACAGTGTTAAAGTTTTTTATACGGCCACCCTCAGTGTGACCTGTATGGCTGTTGACCAAGTATGATTTGCATTCACTTGTGTGTGTGAAAAGCCGTAGATATTATGTGATTGGGCCGGCACGCAAAGGCAGTGGCTTTAAGGCACGCTTCCAATATTGTTGTCTGGGTGGAAATCGGGAGAAATTCGGGAGAATGGTTGCCCCGGGAGATTTTCAGGAGGGGCACTGAAATTCGGGAGTCTCCCGGGAAAATCGGGAGGGTTGGCAAGTATGACTGGGAGACGCAACTGCTCTGTACTTCTCCCTACGTCCGTGTACCACTCCGTACAGCGGCGTTTTAAAAAGTCATAAATTTTACTTTTTGAAACCGATACCGATAATTTCCGATATTACATTTTAAAGCATTTATCGGCGGAAAATATCGGCAGTCCGATATTATCGGACATCTCTATTGATTAGTATTAAAACCGGCCCGCAGGCTACAGCCGCCTGCTGCTGTTTTGCACGCACCAATACTCCATCAGTGTTGGCTCTAGAAATTTAAAAAATGGGGTTCCAGGGACCCCATCGAGTCATAAAAATGGGGTCGCAAAGTAAATTTTTGGGGTCCCACTTTTTTGTAACCTTTTTGAAAACAAATGATAAATGTATGCATTATCCTGTTATATCTCACATTCTATATAGTGTTTTGGAAAAAGATTGTCATAAACGTTACTTAATTTATTTAAAAAAGAAAAAAGAAAAAACAAAAAGAAAACACATTTTAATGCATATGTACATTTATTCGGTTATGAACATTCATTCACTTTCTTCTTTCCTTCATGGATCTAAACTTGACCGCTGCCGGTAGTTTTTATTTTTATTGTAATATTTTCAGAATGTGTTTGTTCTATTTTTGGCCAAAGTAAAACAAAGAAAACAATCTGAAGTTGTCTTTATATTTTTGTTTTAATGCCATGATTTTAATAGCCCGCGTGTGCACAGATTTTCCTCCATGGCTGAGCTAAAATGAGTTTGACACCCATGGTATGGTGGTTTATTACAGTTTATTTCAAACATGCATGCAACTGTAATGTAATACATAACACATTTTTTGTTTTTCTTTACAGCATGTCCAAAAATGAGTACGAGGAACAAGAGCTTAATCCTACCCCTTTTTGTACCATAGCAGTTGTTTTTGGTTTATTTGTAATTAAGTTGTAACAAAACAGTGAAAAAATAAATAAATGGATAAATAAATGAATAGACAATGAGTAAGTAAATAATTATTAAATACATCAATAAACATGAACTAAAGTTCTCATGAATAAATAGGTAAATAATTTATGGTTTACAATATAAGATGAATAAGATGATCTCATTCTTGCAAGGTTCAAGATGTTCATCAGGATTCTTCTTCTTTGTACTTTGTAAACAATTTGAGTTTGAACAGTTTCCTGTACCGGATCAAATTAGTACTTTGTTTGACTTATTTGCTTGATCCATTCCATAATTTAATTTCACATACTGATATACTAAAGGTTTTAAGTGCTGTATGTGCATACACATGTTTTAAATTAGATTTTTATCTGAGGTTATATTTCCCCTCTTTTGTTGAGAAGTTGTACATTTCTGGGTAGCGAATTATAGTTTGCTTTGTACATAATTTTAGCTGTTTGCAAATGTACCAAGTCGCTTAATTTCAATATGTTTGATTCAATAAATACAGGGGTTGAATGTTCTCGATTGCAAATATTATGTATTATTCTGACTGACTTTGTAACACAGTTAGTGAATGAAGTGTGCTTTTGTAATCATTTCTCCATATTTCTACACAATAACTCAGATATGGTAACACTAGTGAGCTGTAGAGAATATAAAGTGATTTTTTGGTCAAGAACATATTTAGCTTTTTTCATTATTGACGTACTTCTTGCCACTTTATGTTGTAATATTTTTACATGAGATTTTTAGTTCATAAATTCATATTTTATTCCACAGAAACAAATTATTTATTTTACCCTTTCAATGTCCACTCTTTCTATTTGTATTTGTGTTAGACTTTCTCTTCTACTTTTACCGAATAACTTTATCTTAGTTTTACTGAGATTCAAATATAGTCTGTTTTTGTCAAACCATCTTTTTAGTTTGTTCATTTCATATGTTTTTTTGGGATTAGCTTCTATGTGTTCTCCACTGAACAAAACACAGTTGCGTTGTCTGCTAATGCTAACTTTAAGTCCTTTGTAACTTTACAAATGTTGTTTATTTAGAGATTTAACAATTTTGGTCCCAATATTGATCTCTGGTGTTAAAGTGCCAATGATTGTCACACACACACTAGGTGTGGTGAAATTATTCTCTGCATTTGACCCATCACCCTTGGTCACCCCCTGGGAGGTAAGGGGAGCAGTGAGCAGCAGCGGTGGCCACGCCCGGGAATCATTTTTGGTGATATAACCCCCAATTCCAACCCTTGATGCTGAGTGCCAAGCAGGGAGGTAATGGGTCCCATTTTTATAGTCTTTGGTATGACGTGGCCGGGGTTTGAACTCACAACCTACCGATCTCAGGGTGTACACCACAATACATATTTAGCTCTGTACATGTACAGTGTATGTTCGCCTAGCTTCACACATACTGTTTCCTGTTGGTTAGGTAGCTTCTTATCCAGTTCAAGACCGAATCTCTGATGCCACATTGTTCTAATTTTTTAATTAAAATATTATGGTTAATTGTGTCAAATGTTTTAGTTAGATCCATAAACACCGCAGCTGCACACTGTTTACCATCTATGGCAATGGTAATCTCTTCCGTTATTTTAATTAATACTATTGATGTTGAAATGTTGGCTCTCCGTGTTGGTTGTTTACGAGTGTGCCACTTTTATTTATGAATTTGTCCAAGCTGTTTTATTTTAGACAATTGAGGAAATACGGAAACAGGTCTATAGTTTGTAAACTGGTGTTTGTCTCCAGTCTTATCAGTCGGTACGACTTTTGCTGTAGGGACCCTAAGCAGCTGGCTACTTTTGAAGTTGCAGTGTCAGGAGCAATAATTAACACATCCGTTTTCTGCTGAAGAGTATTACTAGCCATCCAGTCTTTAACAGACTATCATTTAGCATATTCCTTTTATGTGTCCTCCATCCAGCCACGTTTGACGGTTTGTCCCTTTCGGGATTGCGACATGCCTGGAGCCTATCCCAGCTGCACTCGGGCTAAAGGCATTGTACACCTTGGACAAGTCGCCATTTCATCGCAGGGCCATCACAGATAGACAAGCATTCACACTCACATTCACACACCTGAGCCAATTTAGTGTTGCCAATCAGCCTGTCCACAGGTGCATGTCTTTGGAAGTGGGAGGACACGCAGTCACTGTAATGGTTAAATGAGAAATATAACTGAGGGTCATCCACGTACTTATGGTATAAGATATCTTCAAAATTCCTAATGACATCCCTGAGTGGAAACATGTATAGGGTAAAACAGATAGGCCTAAAAACTGAACTCTGGGGCACCCCGCACTGGAGGGGGACGGACTCTTGAGGGCCAACAGATCTAGCTGCCATATATAATTTAAACAAGTGGAGGGCTGTCCCTGAAAAGCCCACCCCGTCCCTCAGTCGGTTTACAAGGGTTTGATGGTCAACAGTGTCAAAGGCTGCACTGAGATCAATCAGAACCAGTATTGTACAGCATCATGATGTCATTGGAGACCCCGAGATAAGCGGTTTATGTGACTGATGATAACCGGACTAAAATTTCTCGGAAGATAATGTCTTGGTTAAAAGGGGACCTGCTTTTTTGGAATTTTGCTTACCGTTCACAATCATCACGAGAGACAAGAAGATAGAAGTATTTTTTTTATGAATGGTAACGCGTAAATAAATGTAAATCAAAGTCCGCTTTCAATTCAGTTAATGGGAGGTCCTCTATTCCAGTGGTCTCAACGCACAAGAAATTTAAAAAAAAAAAAAATAATAAAAATAAAAAAAAGTTTTTATTTTTTATATTAAATCAACATAAAAAACACAATATATAGATTATATATCAATATAGATCAATACAGGCATACAGGGATACAGTCCGTAAGCACACATGATTGTATTTCTTTATGAAAAAAAACAAAACAGAAAGGGCAGAAAGGGCAGCTTGGAGATGGACCGATAGTTGCTAAGAACGCAGGGGTCAAGGTTTCAAGAATAGTTGCCACTTCTACTCTGATTGTGTTGGCCAATGCTTAACAATTTCTTCCACATCATTGGACCACGTGTGCAGTAAAACAAGGTCTATGACCCATTTAGAACGTCAAACATTGTACTACCCGAACACAGTCAAAGTTGATGAGATTGTAACAGATTTGTGTCAAGCCTGTCTCTTGCAGTCATTTGTCATCCCAACAGAGCTCTGATTTTGTATGCACAAAGCGAAAAAAGGGGGGCCGAGGACTATACAGGCGAAAACAACAGGCCTTTGGGAATATATCAAGAAGATGGCTCCCAGAGACGGCTTGTTCAGTGAATACTTCAGGCAACAGAGGCCCGGTAAGGAGGAGGAGGTGGACAGGCTGTCATGGAAAGACAGGCCCCTGCATGGCATGTACCACCGACAAATTGAGGAAGGTCTTCAAAAGTGGGTGACATTGGGAAAAAATACCAGTGGCTTGAAAGGCTAGACTAAAAGACAGCTAGAGGTACTAGTCGAGGCAGCACAAGAAAAGACCCTAAATAAAATATCAATTGAGGCCAGGGTCTATCGCATCGGACATGACCCCAGATGCAGGCTATGCAAGCAGCCCCAGGGACACTACAGAACATCACAGCAGGGTGTAAGATGCTGGCAGGCAAGGCATACATGAAGCGCCATAACCAGGTGGCAGGCATATGGGACCGGAATATACGTACCAAAAATGGACTGAAGGTCCTTGAGTCAAGATGACGGCTAGTAGAAACCATAGAAAGTAGTAAAGAACAACCAGACCAAGATCCTGTGGGACTTCCAGATCCAGGCCGACAAAATGGACCCTTTCCTTTGTAGGGTGACCGGACTCGAGACAAAGTGAAAAACTTGGTCATCTTGGAGGAGCTCTGAGTAGAGTCACTGGTCCTTCACATGGGGAGGAGTCAGTTGATGTAGCATGTAGTCTGGATACCTATTGGACGCCTCCACTGTAAGGTGGTCAGGAGGCTAGGACAAGCTATGCCTTGCAGCTTGACTGGGATGGAACCTGCTGCCCCCGCGACTTTAACCCGGATAAGTGGAAGATGGAAGCGATAGATGGAAAACTCTCCATAATTGATGAGAATGAAGAAAACTGAGCAAGATAGCTGCCATGGAGGCCTACAGCACCAAGCACAACACAAGTTTGCTCGTGTTTACTTTCCATTTTGGCATAAAACTTTCTGTGGCTTCATCGTTTGGAGACAGTTAGTACTTTTGGGAGTTTTGGGGTAACCCAGCCAGAGTCGTGACCGAAATCCACCTGAAGAGCTGTAGTGTGACCTGAAGAGGGAGTAGTGTGCACAAGAGTCTTCATAGCAATCTGAATGTTTTTACAATCTACTTTGCGAGGAGGAATGTGCAAAGGCAAGCTGCATCATGCTGATAGACTTAAGGAGACTGAAACGGAAAGTTTTCTTCAACAAAGTATCAGTGTGTGTTAAACACACACTGATACTTTGTTGAAGAAAACAGATTCTGTCATTAGGAACACATTGGAGACAATGTAATGCGTAAATGTAATGTGCTGTGTTGACTGTGGACATGTTGTATTATGACATGAGTCAAAGTGACAATATACTGTACCTAACTGCCATTTCCTGGCACACATGGTCTCCATCATCCAGATTGGTAGTGTTGGCTCTAGCATGGCGATGGCCATATTCCCAAAACAAATGGCGCCTGCAAAGCAAGATTAAGGATACATAAACACATGTTCTTCTTTGTCTGGAAAGACATGTTCTTCATGCTGGACCCGCAAAAAAGGATGGTTATTCTACAGTCGTCACTCGTTTATCGCAGTTTATTGGTTCTAGGCCTGATCGTGGTAATCAAGTTTCCGCAAAATAGGATTATGATTATTAGATCAAATATAGTTAGAGCATCAAAAAACAATTTATGACCTTCCAAATATATTTAAACATGAAATACCAGCGATATGGTCACCTTTACACTCGTTTTCCCCAATATAGTAGCCTTGAGTGTGTTAAGTTAAAGTTAAAGTACCCATGATTGTCCCACATACACTAGGTTTGGCGAAATTATTCTCTGCATTTGACCCATCACCCTTGATCATCCCCTGGGAGGTAAGGGGAGCAGTGAGCAGCAGCGGTGGCCGCGCCCAGGAATCATTTTTGGTGATTTAACTCCCAATTCCAACCCTTGATGCTGAGTGCCAAGCAGGGAGGTATTGGGTCCCATTTTTATAGTCTTTGGTATGACTCGGCCGGGGTTTGAACTCATTCTACTGTAGATTACAGTACTCACCTGCAGCCAAGAGGATCCTCCAAGCGTCATTGCTATAGCCGTCACCCGGCCACTACAACACGACTATAGCGCCAAGATTAGCCACCATGTTGTTAGCATTGTTTGGTCTTAAAAGGGCTGTTTACACAGATGCCCAGAGGGCGCCAACTTTCTAATGTATTTTTACACAATATATCCCGCCCTCTTACGGCTTCTTGTACGTGATGACGTGATGACGTAATTACCTACGTACATAACACACGCTCGTGCATTACCTCTAGGTGTTGTTAGCTAATAATAGCAATTTGGATAGTTAGCACTAATTGTCACTGAATGTATATTCTATCATTAAAACAACATGACTGCAAATTGTTTGTTGCTTCTCTCGGACTGCTTTTGTATGTGTGCACGCACTCCTGTGCGTACGCGTCGATGAGAGCGCGTGAGCGACCGCCGTAAACACCGATAATTTTATTCGGGACGGTAAAATCTTTTATTACATTAACTTTGTAATAATGAAAAGTATAGACAATTGTCAAACAAATGTGTTCCGTTACACCTCTAATGGTAACATAACCCAGCAAGCAAAAAACATTAAAATAACACTGAGAACTCATTGTATTAGATCCTGACATTGAGCAACTCAAACCTAACGTGCCAACTAACGTGCTTTCTGACGACGTTTAATCAATGTTGGGTTCTGATGTAAATTTGACTATTGAATTTTAGCAATTTTCCAACCAATAGTCTACAACACAAACATGACGTTGAAACAACATTTTTGTTGACGACGTTTATTCAACGTCAGATTGTGACGTTGATTTGACCATTGAATTTTGGTCATTTCTCAAACAACAGCGTGGATCCAACATTGAAAATTACAAATACAACTATTTTGCAACGTTGTTTCAAAGTCAGTTTTAAAGGACATGTATGTATAATCAACGTTATATCAATGTCTTGTGCCTGCTGGGAAGCTAGCCGGTGGTGTTCTTGTTATATATTTTGCTTTGAAAATTGTTACTGTGAGGAAGTTGCAAACAGCACTTTTAACCCGGAAATAGAAGTGGTGCATGGTGAATATCTTTATTGATTACCACAACATAATATAAAATGATACAAATGCCGCACTATAATACATAATAATTTAAGACTTAATTTCAGCCAAAAGTATGTACAAGATTGTAATTGTAAAAGCAATGTAATGAAGGCGCACTATTTTAATATTTGAATGTGGCGAGGGATGACTGTATTCCATTTCCCTACTGCGCTGGTTTATGTTCTTACCAGCTGCAATTATGATGTACGGATCCTTCATGAGGGTCAACAGTGGGGTCCCCTTCTGACTCTATGAAGACAAAAGGTAGAATAACATCACAAGTTAAAACCATGAATTTGAAATGTTATTTTGTAAAATGTACTTCTATTATTTTTTTCTAAATATGGTGCAGATCTAATCTAGCTTCTTTCATTAGTGTTAGCGTGAGGTACTGGGATGTACTTTGCTTTAATAAATCAGAATCAGAATCAGAAATACTTTGAGTTCAGTGAGGTAAAAATACTTACTTCTGGTTCTAATTTAGCGGGTTGAAGTATAAAGAGCTGTAAAGCTGGAAAAAATGATTATCATTTTTTAATCCAGTTCAAATATAATCCAGTTTAAATTGTTCAAATGCTTCTAGAAAAATCAATTTTATTTTTATCATGAGAAATATTGCAATGCGTGTGTACCTCCATCGAACAGAGCCAGAAATGCCAGAATGAGGAAAGGAGCGGTCTTCCCAACAAACTCATACATCACACTACCGAATGGGGGTCCAACTGTAAACAACAAACTGGATTATTCAGTGAAAAAGCTGACACTTTTACAATGACAGTGATAACTCGGTTTTGGTGCGTCCCACAATTTGTAGGATGGGGTTTTTCGTCAGGAATTTACGCCAAAGATTAGCCCTGGTTTTTGTATATAGCAGTCACTACGTTTCCATGCACTAAATTAGTCTGATTTCTCAAACAGTTCGTTTTTCTTTACTTTCACACCTGTGCGTGAAGTTCAAGTGTCCTTGCACACTCTCAAATGTAACTATTGGTCATACACCATGTGCTTCCCGAACACTGGGGGGTGCTTATTTCATTTTAGCGCGGATAACTGAATTACTTTTCCGGTTGACCTATGATGTCACACGAGGATTTGCGGATCTTTATAACTTGTTTTAAATTATGTCTGCTGTAATATTGGCACAGTTTACGAATAGTACGTTTCTAATGGCTATGCTGATGTTAAATAGCAGACAACTTCAATAAATTATCTTAGATTGCACTACGAACATGACGCTACTACCAAGAATGTACCGGGTCCAATGCAAAGAACGGCGGAATAGTTTTTTTGACATTTTCGGACAAAAATCATGGAAACAAAACTTTTTATTGTCTCAAAGTTTTTCAAAAGGCTGAATTGGTAGAAGGAGTTTTAAATCAGAAGGAAAAGACTGTTCGTGTCCCGACTGATATCCAGAGGAAGGTTGCTATTGTTCTGGACTATCTTGCCAGTTGTGCAGAATACAGAGTTATTGTTAATCAGTTTGGAGTGCACAAATGCTGCGTGAAGAGGTTTGTGTTCGCTTTATTATTCGCCTTTAATGTACCTGCTTCATTATCTTTCATCTCATTCGTATTTTGTTTGGGAATCCGAATTAAGCCGTCATTTTACATTTCCTTAGCTACCTTCTTTAATAAATCTGTTTCTTTTTTTCTACCATTGATGCACTTCAAAATGTTCTGTTCTTTTAATTTGTGAAGCAAATATACAGTCTTCTCTTTGTTACAATTGTTGCTTATGTTTTTATTGAATGGTATCTGCTTCCTGGTTGTATCCTGCCCGTTGAGACTGGCACATGCGCGATACCAAGGATCCTCTCCAGCCGCACACACCCCCTCGAGAGATCTGGTTTCCAATCGCATAATCCAGGTGTGTTAGTCCGAGATTTCAAAAACCGAACATGATCGGATTAAAGTGTTCCCATTGGTTGTAAGAGGCTTTTTTAGAGCCGAACTATTTGAGGAATCGGATTAAGTTAGTGCATGGACACGTACTGAGTTATTCTGAAACTGGTGGGTCACGACCCATTAATGGGTCGTAGGTCTTTTAACTGGTACAGATGGGAGGTTTGCAAATAAGTCAATTTTCTCTTTTAAGTGACCGATGAACTGAGGTGGGTAGTAACATGGTATATTTATTTCGTTACATTTACTTAAGTAACTTTTTGGATACTTTGTACATGTCAGGACTTGTCCAGGGTGTACCCTGCCTTCCACCCTCTGCACAAGAGGTGGGTGATGGATGGATAGATGAAGTACTTGTCAGAGTACAGTAGTTTTATTGCAGCATACTTTTTTAATTTCACTTGAATATTTTTTTGGAGAAGAAACAGTACTTTTACTCCGTTACATTTAATTTCATTCTGACCACTGCATTTATTTATATTATTTTATAGTGTATTGATTACTGCTTAGAAAGACAAATTATTTTGCCTTGTTCAAGAGACGTCTTCCAGCGGGCCATTTCTCCAATTAACGGACCCTGGTTGTCACATGACCCAAACTACAAAATTCAAACAAAATAATTGATTGAATGAGAAGACAAAATGAACCTATTTGTGCTACATTACACACCAACAACAACATTTGGTGTTTGTAATCCAGTAGATGTCCCTGCAATCCCCCACTCTATATTTGCAAGTGGGTGACTGCTCTTTTAATTAGGTTACAATTCAGCTACAGAATTAAATGATTGCCACCCTCACTACTTTGTTTTCTGACAGAATCTTAAAGGGTAACTGCACTTTTTTTTAAATTTTCCCAATCGTTCACAATCATTATGAAAGACATGACGACAGATGTATTTTTTTTAATGCATTCTAAATGTTGAATACACATAAATAAAAGTCCGCTTACATTGGAGCAAATGGGAGCTCCAATATTCTGCCCATAAAATCCTATAAATAACCATTCAAAAAGCGGGAACATAACTCCATTTATATTTCATGACTTGAATATCAACCAAGTATTAGTGATATTGTTATTATAAGTTCTAACGCAGACAAACTATCACTTCTTTTTGTCCCTACGTTTACATTATCGAGTGGTCAGCTGCTTCCTCACTTCCTTGCTTCCTGTAAATTTATTCTAGATCATAAATCATGCCTCTCACCTGAAAAGTAGATGGCAGAGGATGTACAAGTATAACCCATTATATAATCTGACAAATTGGGACACTTTGACAGCCATTTAGGACCTGGAACTGGTGAGAACGACACAACAAGCGCTTGTTTCCCTACCCCGTTTCTTCGCGAGGATTATGAGACATTTTTCACCTAAATGGGAATATTTGAACATCCTAGCAGTCCACATCCTAATGACAGCAGACATTGTACAGTAATGGTGTTTTATTATGTTTGTTGGCTCTCGTAAAATCTGCAGTGAGCATAAATGAGTGATGAAGTAAAAAATTTGTTTTTTTATTTAATGCGCTGCGTATGCTTAAAATGACCAAAATACGTAAATATTAAATGTTATTATAAATTTGCTCATTACTACATTAAATATATACTTACATCAAGTATATAAAACCCTAGTGGAGGTATTTAATTGTTTTTTAGGGGCTCTATAGGCAGAATTTAACGGCTCCCAAAGGCTCCATTGATCGAATTTGTGTAATATTTAGAATGCGTTAAAAAAAATCCAACTGTCGTCAAGTCTTTCATAATTATTGTGAACGATTGGCAAAATTCCTAAAACAGTGCAGTTCCCCTTTAACACTTTTAATAACATTAATTACACGCACTTTTAATCCACCATTATTAATTCGATATTCATCTGATTTCATGTAGGAATTTAGAATTAAGTTTATACACGCTGCATAAATATAAAAGTATGTTATAATAAAAACTAACTAGACGAATTAGTGTACATTTTCAAAAACATGATAAAATAGAGGAAGCACATCAGGAAATACATTCAACTAAATTGTTATTAGATCATATTTTTAGAAACTTAACTTGCACCTTGGGTTTTGTATTTTTATTTTGTTTATGTACTGTAAGACTTTCATGTTTTTATCTTTTTATTTGTATAAAGACATAATATTTCAAAGAGGTCAAATATTGTGTATGTGAATGGAGCGCTTTGCTATATTTAAGAACGGACTTAAAAAAAAAAACACTCGTCATACAGCAGTCTGTACAGCAGTTGTGACCCACTGTAAAAAATAAAAATACAATTGTGCTCAATGAGTGTTCTGCTGCGTTTAGAAATCTGCTGTCAAAAGTCAGCAAGTACGTTTCCAACTACTATTTAACTGTTCTTGCAGGCCAAAGCTGGCTATCTAGGTAAATATTTCTGCGTGACGTACCTGAAGCAGCTCTGGATCTTACAGATGGGATTCAGCCCAGCAGGCACAAGACATTGATACAATGTTGATTTTGCATACATGTACTTTAAAACTAACTTTGAAACAACGTTGCAAAGTCAGTTTTAAAGGACATGTATGTTAATTGAGACAACGTTGATGTCCAACTTTGGATCCATGTTGTTGGTTGGGAAATGACCAAATTTCAATGGTCAAATCAACGCAACAACCTGACATTGAATAAACCTTGTCAAAAAGCATGTTGTTTCGACGTTGTATTTATGTTGTAAAATGTTGGTTGGGAAATGACCAAATTCCAATGGTCAAATCAATGTCAGAACCCAACATTGATTAAACGTCTTCAAAAGCATGTTGTATCAACGTTATGTTTGAGTTGCTCAACGTCAGGACTTAATTCAACAGGTTCTCAACGTTGTTTTAATGTATTGTGTCTGCTGTAGAGATGCGCGGATAGGCAATTATTTCATCCGCAACCGCATCACAAAAGTCGTCATCCACCCGCCATCCACCCGAACTAAAATTTTATCAAAACCACAACCGCCCGCCACCCACCCGTTGTTAAACATCTAATATAGACGATACAAGGCATTCCTGTTAAAGAAATGAGACTGATCCAATGCAGCAGAGACATTAAATGAGTGCCACGTAATAATATCTCTTGGCCATGCATTAGAGCATACTTGCCAACCCTCCCGGTTTCACCGGGAGACTCCCGGTATTCAGCCGGAGCTGGAGGCCACGCCCCCTCCAGCTCAATGCGGACCTGAGTGGGGACAGCGGCGACAGTCTGTTTTCACGTCCGCTTTCCCACAATATTAACAGCGTGCCTGCCCAATCACGTTATAACTGTAGAATGATCGAGGGCGAGTTCTTGGTTTCTTATGTGGGTTTATTGTTAGGCAGTTTCATTAACGTCCTCCCAGCGCGGTAACAACACACAACAGCAGTCACGTTTTCGTCTACCGTAAGCAGTTCGTCTACCGTAAACTGCAATGTTGTGACACTCTTAAACAGGACAATACTGCCATCTACTGGAAAGCCTACAGTACACTGAAATTCAAGTATTTATTTTATTTATATGTATAATAAAATAAATATATATATACAGTATATATATATATATATATATATATATATATATATATATATATATATAAAATACTTGAGTTGGTGAATTCTAGCTCAATATATTCCCCTCTTAACCACGCCCTTAACCACGCCCCCAACCACGACCCCGGCAGGCAGTGTTGCCCTGTTTGAGACTGTCACAGCATTGCTGTTTACGCCAGACGACCTGCTTTACGGTAGGACAAAAACGTGACTGTTGTTGTTGTGTGATGTTGCCGCACTGGGTGGACGTTCATGAAAACTGCCTACAATAAACCCACCTAAAGAAACAAAGAACTCGCCCTCGATCATTCACATGGGTAACAACATTTAACTATGTATTTTTTTTTCTGAATTGGTTCAACCGCCACCTGCCCGAATCTATTTAAAATCTATTTTTTTCGTCATGCAACCGCCCGACCCGCGGATTACCCGCGGACTCCGCGGGTGTGCCCGCCAACCGCGCATCTCTAGTCTGCTAGAATGGCTCTTTGAATAGAGCCATACCTTGAGGAGCCATTCCTTTTAAAGAGCCGTTCGAAAGACAGGCTCGTTAGTGTAGTTCGTGTTTTTCTATCAAAAAACAATCACTAGTAGGTAGCAGTAATAAGATACGATGTGAATTAGAATAATTTCAATCTGTCATTAAATCTGGATCTCACTGGACCAGTTCGCAGCTGAGTGTGAAGCGACTGGGATGAGAATCAGCACCTCCAAGTCCGAGTCCATGGTTCTCGCCCGGAAAAGGGTGGAGTGCCATCTCCGGGTTGGGGAGGAAATCTTGCCCCAAGTGGAGGAGTTCAAGTACCTCGGAGTCTTGTTCACGAGTGAGGGAAGAGTGGATTGTGAGATCGACAAGCAGATCAAGGCGGCGTCTTCAGTAATGCGGACACTGTATCGATCTGTCATGGTAAAGAAGGAGCTGAGCCGGAAGGAAAAGCTCTCAATTTACCAGTCGATCTACGTTCCCATCCTCACCTATGGTCATGAGCTTTGGGTTATGACCGAAAGGACAAGATCACGGGTACAAGTGGCCGAAATGAGCTTTCTCCGTCTGGTGTCGGGGCTCTCCCTCAGAGATAGGGTGAGTAGCTCTCTCATCCGGGAGGAGCTCAAAGTAAAGCTGTTGCTCCTCCACATTGAGAGCCAGATAAGGTGGTTCGGACATCTGGTCAGGATGCCACCCGAACGCCTCCCTGTGGAGGTGTTTAGGGCACGTCCGACCGGTAGGAGGCCGCGGGGAAAACCGAGGACACGTTGGGAAGACTATGTCTCCCGGCTGGCCTAGGAATGCCTCGGGATCCCTCGGGTGGAGTCTTGTCTTCAGCTTTAGTGGCGTCTTTGTGTTTGTCAGAGCTCATGTACTTGCTAGTGATTGATGCTGTAAGTTAGCTCGTTGTATTCTGTGCACCGTGGACACAGTCAGTAGTATTATGTTCATATAATATTTATTATTTTAACAATTTGATGGACAAACTTGACTATTTTATATCCTCACAAAAACGTCACAAGGAGATGTTTAATTCAGTATTCAGGATGTCATTAGACGAGTGCCTATCCCGGCACAAGACATTGATACAACGTTGATACATGTCCTTTAAAACTGACTGAAACAACGTTGCAAAATAGTTGTATTTGTAAATTGAGACAACGTTGGTGTCTAATGTTGGATCCACGTTGTTGGTTGGGAAATGACCAAATTTTAAAGGTCAAATCAAGGTCAGAACCCAACATTGATTAAACCTTGTCAAAAAGCATGTTGTTGCAACGTTAGGTTTGAGTTGCTCAACGTCCAGACCTAATTCAACAAGTTCTCCATGTTGTTCTTAATGTCTTGTGCCTGCTGGGAAGTTGGTAGCTCTGTATAGAAATTACCATGGACACAAGTATTAAAAAGCCTTCATGAATCCAAATATTTGATTTAAAAATGTTACCACAGTTTGTCTGTAAACAAACAAGGAGACGTGGATGAGGAGGAACCAGATTGACCTTCACAGAACCGAGACCTCAACCCTAACAATTTTGGCAGCCAAGTCCAAAGCCTGAAGGAAATCTTTCTCTTTTCTTCAGTGTTTGACTCATGCATGTATCTGCCATGTTTCCATATACGTTTGTCACTCTCATTGATTCTAGTTCAAATCATTTAGTTGTGCATACCTAAAACTCCCATTGCCAGACCTCCAAGGGCAATCCCTATGGCACGTCCTCTCTCCTCGTCGTCTGTGTACACACTTGCCAGCAGTCCCATCCCTGAAAGTACACACATAATACAAATATATAGTCTTGTATTTGACATTTACACTGGGGAAAATAAGTATTTGGTGCCTTGCAGATTTTGTAAGTTGCCAAAGATATGGACACTACGTCACTAGTGGTTAGCGTGTCCGCCCTGAGATCGGTAGGTTGTGAGTTCAAACCCCGGCCAAGTCATACCAAAGACGTTCAAAATGGGACCCGTTGGCACTCAGCATCAAGGGTTGGAATTGGGGGTTAAATCACCAAAATTATTCCTGGGCTCGACCACCGCTGCTGCTCACTGCTCCCCTCACCTCCCAGGGGGTGAACACGGGGATGGGTCGAATGCAGAGGACAAATTTCACCACACCTAGTGTGTGTGTGACAATCATTGGTACTTTAACTTTAACTGTGGGTAGGACCTCTCGACTTTCATGAAAAAGCACATGTAAAATATCCATCCATCCATCCATTTTCTACCGCTTATTCCCTTCGGGGTCGCGGGGGGCGCTGGAGCCTATCTCAGCTACAATCGGGCGGAAGGCGGGGTACACCCTGGACAAGTCGCCACCTCATCGCAGGGCCAACACAATCAATTAATGAATAACCGAGAGCTTCATATGAAATTTTAATGCAGACATATTCCTAATTTTCTAGCCGCTTCCTTCTCAGTCACTGATAAAAATACAATGGAAAACACCCCCAGACATTCTGACTTATTTATGTTCTGAGGTGCATAGCAACGCGCTACATTTACTCTGTTACATTTATTTAGGTAACTTTTTGAAGAAAGTGTACTTGTCAGAGGAGTTTTAATGCAATACACTTTTTACATTTACTTGAGTATTTTTGCGAATAATAAATTCTACTTTTACTCCGTTACACCGAGTTTCATTCGGATCAATACATTCATTTATATCACAATTATTAATGATCTATTTATTAAGACTTACGAAGAATATTCATTTGTCAGCGAGCCTTCTTCCGACAGGCACTGTCACATGATTCTGTTTCCCCAATCCAACATAAGCTTTAGTGATATATGACTCCATTTCACCAAACAAATAGAGAGGAATAATAAGCCGTTGGTATGATAAAATAAAAAGCTACTTGGTTAATAAGTGTCAGAATGTTCCCAAAGAAAATACTTTAATTACGTGACATGACACCAGCACATGCCTGCTATTTGAGTAACTGGTAAGCAGAAACCTCCTAAAATAGCGATCTTTTTGTATTTCACTGATGATTCTAAAACCCACAAGTGTCATTTAAACACATTAAAACAGTACCAACACCAAATTGCAGTGGAAATGTGTAGTTATCTCTTAGATCCGCAGCTTGACAGTTACCAGCGCTAGCTTATTAGCATGTAGCATTCTCTTCTTCTACTGTATTTACGTTCCCACGTAGCTAAACAAGCTGAAATTACCACAATCGCCCCCTAGTGTACGAGAGGCACACTGTGTATGGCCAACAGTCGTGTTAGAGATAGAGCATGGAAACTAAAACTTCACATGTAGCTGTGAAAATAGAAGAAACTAAATTATTTGACAAATCAGACTCATTTAGTGCATAGAAACGTACTGACTGTCAAAAGTGACATGACGTCAGAGAAGGCAGCACAAATCTTCAATGACTACTTTCAAACTAGTAAAAAAAAACATTTATCTCACAATGTGCTTCAGTAGAAATGTTCACATTTCAGCCGACAAGAATTCAATTTCCAACAAGAGAAAACATGTTGCAGTAAGTTGCATATGATTTTTAAGTTTTTTTTTCACATCAACTACAATTATTGTCCAAGAACCATTAAAAAATAGCTACTAAATATGGAGGTTATTTTGTCTTTATTACAAAAGCTTTTTTTTTTACACCGAATTTATGTAACCGAATTTTTCACGTTTGAGTTTTGTGAACTGAATTTTTTTTACAACAAATATGCTGACAATTTCATTGAAAAAAATGTTAGCAAAATGCATGTGTATAAAAATTCAACATTTTTATATTTTGTGTATAAAATTTCAGTGTATACAAATTCAATGTTTTAAAAATCAGTGTTTAAAAATGGAGTGTATAAAAATTCAGTGTAAAAAAATTCAGTGTAGAAAAATTTGCTGCTTCAAAAAGCAAGACCCACTTCCGGTAAATTAAAACTGAAGCAATCAAGCCTGTCAACCAGCCAATGAGGTGTCAATATTGAAGTCACGTGACACGGGTCTTGCAAAACAGCATAAAGAAGGCAGTTTATTGGGCTACCTTCGCATAGTACAACATTAATATTTCAATGCGGCTCGCTGGATATTTTCAAACTGTATAAATTATTCCAATGGTTAGAATCTGCACTTTTGAGTGACATTTGGGTTACTACGGTAACCATAGGAAGATCTGCTTCATGCAGACCAGACAGAGTAGGTCGGGCTGGTTTACACAGCAACAAGCCAGATTTCTACAACAAAGTTCTGCAGAAAAGTGATATTATATCAAATATGTTGATGTTATTTTACCCTTTGCGTTTATCTTTCGCCGTGTTTGTTGCATCTTTGTTGCTCTTGCTCGATTATAAAAGATGTCGATGGAGGTGGTAGAGGAGCAATGTTCACATATTGTCAATACTCAGTGTTTTTGTTCATAGTTAATTTAGTAAATCTCACATTCTGTAGTTTCATATACAAAAGTACATTCTGTGTGTCTTAGTCAGTTAAAATCTAAAATGTATTTCATTTTTTGAGATGGTCTGTTACAACGTTTCAGTAGCAGTCATTATTGTGTGAGTGTTTTTACCATCGTGTGATCAGCTTTTATCCTTTTTTGCGAATGTTGGGATTTTTTCACTAAAGCACAGCAACCTCCACTAATTAAAGTGTTCATTAAAAGATATCCAAGCACATGCAGCAGATTACATGGCCTGTATAGCTGTAGTGCTGATAACCTGCCTCTTTGTAAGACCCGTGTCACATGACTTCAAACTTGACACCTCATTGGCTGGTTCTGAAACAGGATCGATTGCTTCAGACTTAATTTACCAGAAGTGGGTCGTACGTTTTGAACGAGCACATTTTTACGACACTGAATTTTTCTACACTGAATTTTTAAACACAACATTTTTAACACAGAAGTTTTGTAAAATGTATTTTATACACACATTTTTTTTAATAGAATTTTTTTTACGCCAAATTTTTATACACTAAATTTTAAAACCCTGAATTTTGAAACACACGCATTTTGCTAAAACAATTTTTTTTCAATGAAATTGTCAGTATATTTTGCTGAAAAAAAATTCAGTTTACAAAATTCAAACTAAAAAATTCAGTGTAAAAAAAAAAACTTTCACAATAATGACATAAATTAACCTTCATACTAAATAAATCAGAAGTTACTCACAAATGACTCAATATTTGAGTACTTTCTTCACTGAATACTTTCTCAAGTAAATATTTTGATGGCTGCTTTTTACTTTTCCTTGAGTCATATTATTCTAAAGTAACGGTACTTTTACTTGAGTACAATTTTTAGGTACTCTACCCACCTCAGCTGAGGGTTAGTGCTGGTCTTGCAACCTCAAGCTGGATTTACCTCACACAGATTTGCAAATTTACGTTTTAATTGTGTTCATTTTGTTACTCTGGACAAAAAAACATACATTATCAAACAATTTACTTTCCAAAAGTTTAGTTCAAAACATGCATCAAAATACATTAAACCTTGATTGAAAAAGTAATCATATGATTTCACATAAATAAAAAAGTGTAAAAAGGGCTGGCCTGATTGTAACAGACACATACCAATAAAAACGCAGAGCAAAACATGAAGGATCACAAAAATAATTTGCATTTGATTTAATTTTGTCATTAAACCAAACAAGATTGAGTACCTTGTGCAGAAAATCTGTTTTGTGGCATTTGCAGGCAGAGAAGTGGGATGTAGGAAACGTAGTTGATCACCAGGTTTAGGATTTCTGATTACTCCTCTTTTCAGATTTAAAATCTCAAATGTTTCGAGACTGTCACTTGGCAATTTCAACTTTCAGGACCCTCCACATATCTTCTAGACAGGATTTAAGTCCTGAGACTGGCTAGTAGGGGTGGGCAAATTGATCGTAATATCTATACCAGGGGTAGTATCGGTATCGGATTGATACCAGAGTGACGATACCAATATTCAGTTCAGTTTCAGTTTATTTCGAACATGCATACGATACAATGTAATGCATCACATATTTCCAGTCGTTTCATTACCACACGTCCATTTTTGGGGTCTTTCATTATTTTTACGAATAATTATTCGGGATCAGACAAAGAGCAGCCCGAAGACCTCGATGAAAAAGAAAAAGAAAGGACCCAGATTTCCCTCGCCCGGACGCAGGTCACCGGGGCACCCCTCTGGAGCCAGGCCCGGAGGTGGGGCATGATGGCGAGCGCCTGGTGGCCAGGCCTGTCCCCATCCCCAAGCCCGAAGAGGCAACATGGGTCCCCCCTCCTATGGGCTCACCACTCATAGGTGCATTGTGAGCTGGGCTGCAGCCAAAGGCAGGGCACTTGGCGGTCCGATCCTCGGCTACATAAGCTAGATCTTGGGACGTGGAACGTCACCTCGCTGGGGGGTAAGGAGCCTGAGCTAGTGCGCGAGGTGGAGAAGTTCCGGCTAGATACAGTCGGACTCAATTCGACGCACAGCAAGGGCTCTGGAACCAGTTCTCTCGAGAGGGGCTGGAATCTCTTCCACTCTGGCGTTGCGCGCAGTGAGAGGTGAGGGGCTGGGGTGGCAATTCTTGTTGCTCCTCGGCTCAAAGCCTGCACGTTGGAGTTCAACCCAGTGGACGAGAGGATAGCTTCCCTCCGCCTTCGGGTGGGGGGGGTCTGTTTGTGCTTACGCACCAAACAGCAGCTCAGAGTACCCACCCTTTTTGAATACACTCGAGGGAGTACTGGAGAGTTCTCCCCCGTGTGATTACCTTGTTCTACTGGGGGACTTCAACGCTCATATTGGCAACAACAGTGAAACCTGGAAAGGCGTGATTGGGAAGAAGGGCTGCCCGGATCTGAAACGAGTGGCGTTTTGTTATTGGACTTTTGTGCTCGCCAGAGATTGTCCATACCACAACACAATGTTCAAACATAAGGGTGTCCATATGTGCACTTGGCACCAAGACACCCTAGGCCGCTGTTCAATGATCAACTTTGAAGTTGTGTCATCGGATTTGCAGTTTCATGTTTTGGACACTCGGGTGAAGAGAGGGGCGGAGCTTTCTACCGATCACTACCTGGTGGTGAGTTAGCTGCGATAGTGGGGGAGGATGCCGGACAGACCTGGCAGGCCCAAACGCATTGTGATGGTCTGCTGGGAATGTCTAGCAGGGTCTCCTGTCAGAGAGAGTTTAAATTCCCAGCTCCGGAAGAACTTTGAACATGTCACAAGGGAAGCGCTGGACATTGAGTCTGAGTGGACCATGTTCCGTACCTCTATTGTCAAGGCGGCCGATTCAAGCTGTGGCCGCATGGTGGTGCCTGTCGTGACGGTAATCCTAGAACCCGCTGGTGAACCAGCGGTGAGGGATGCCGTCAAGCTGAAGAAAGAGTCCTATCGGGTTCTTTTGGCTCATGGGACTCCGGAGGCAGCGGACAGGTACTGATAGGCCAAGCGGTGTGCGGCATCAGCGGTTGCAGAGGCAAAAACTCAGACATGGGAGGAGTTCGGGGAATCCATGGAAAACGACTTCCGGACGGCTTCGAAGCGATTCTGGACCATCATCAGCCGCCTCAGGAGGGGGAAGCAGTGCACTGTCAACACCATGTATGGTGAGGATGGTGTTCTGCTGACCTCGACTGTGGATGTTGTGGATTGGTGGAGGGAATACTTCGAAGACCTCCTCAATCCCACCAACACGTCTTCCTATGAGGAAGCAGTGCCTAGGAAATCTGTGGTGGGCTCTCCTATTTCTGGGGCTGAGGATGCCGAGGTAGTTAAAAAGCTCTTCGGTGGCAAGGCCATGGGGGTGGATGAGATCCGCCCGGAGTTCCTTAAGGCTCTGGATGCTGTGGGGCTTTCTTGGTTGATAAGACTCTGCAACATCGCGTGGACATCGGGGGCGGTACCTCTGGATAGTAAAATGTTTCCTCTTTAAGAAGGGGAACTGGAGGGTGTGTTACAACTATCGTAGGATCACACTCCTCAGCCTTACCAGTAAGGTCTATTCAGGTGTACTGGAGAGGAGGCTACGCTAGATAGTCGAACCTCGGATTCAGGCGGAACAGCGTGGTTTTCGTCCTGGTCGTGGAACTGTTGACCAGCTCTATACTCTTGGCAGGGTCCTTGAGGGTGCATGGGAGTTTGCCCAACCAGTCTACATGTGCTTTGTGGACTCGGAGAAGGCATTTGACCGTGTGCCCCGGGAAGTCCTGTGGGGAGTACTCAGAGAGTATGGGGTATCGGACTGTCTGATTGTGGCGGTCCGCTACCTGTATGATCAGTGTCAGAGCTTGGTCCGCATTGCCGGCAGTAAGTCGGACCCGTTTCTAGTGAGGTTTGGACTCGGCCAAGGCTGCCCTTTGTCACCGATTCTGTTCATAACTTTTATGGACATAATTTTTAGGCGCAGTCAGGGCCTTGAGGGGATCCGGTTTGGTGGCTGCAGGATTAGGTATCTGCTTTTTGCAGATGGTGTGGTCCTGATGGCTTTATTTGGCCAGGATCTTTAGCTCTCACTGGATCGGTTCGCAGCCGAATGTGAAGCGACTGGGATGGGAATCAGCACCTCAAAGTCTGAGTCCATGGTTGTCGCCCGTAAAAGGGCGGAGTCCCATCTCCGGGTTGGGGAGGAGATCTTGCCCCAAGTGGAGGAGTTCAAGTACCTCTGAGTCTTGTTCACGAGTGAGGAAAAGTGGATCATGAGATCGACAGGCGGCTCGGTGCGGCATCTTCAGTAATGCGGACGCTGTATCGATCTGTTGTGGTGAAAAAGGAGCTGAGCCGGAAGGCAACGCTCTAAATTTACCGGCCGATCTACGTCCTCATCCTCACCCATTGGTAATGAGCTTTGGGTTATGACTGAAAGGACAAGATCACGGGTACAAGCGGCCGAAATGAGTTTCCTCCGCCGGTTGGCGGAGCTCTCCCTCAGAGATAGGGTGAGAAGCTCTGTGATCCGGAAGGAGCTCAAAATAAAGCCGCTGCTCCTCCACATCGAGAGGAGCCAGATGAGGTGGTTCGGGCATCTGGTCAGGATGCCACCCGAACGCCTCCCTAGGGAGGTGTTTATGGCACGTCCGACCGGTAAGAGGCCACGGGGAAGACCCAGGACACGTTGGGAAGACTATGTCTCCCGGCTGGCCTGGGAACGCCTCAGGATCTCCCGGGATGAACTGGACGAAGTGGCTGGGGAGAGGGAAGTCTGGGCTTCTCTGCTTAGGCTGCTGCACCCGCAACCCGACCTCGGATAAGTGGAAGAAGATGGATGGATGGATTGATGGATATTGATATATTGTTGGAATGTTTAAAATCTCAGGGAATACATTTTTGGACACAGGGCTTTGGGGCAAAAAAGTCAAAATATTTGAATGAGAGACTATATGTTTTTTTGCCTTTGTTTGGTTATTTTGCATTATTTATTTCATTTTACTCAAACAATAATAAATAAATAAGGAAATCATTTGACTATTTTGGTAATATTGTTAGAATATCTTGTGTTGTTGTGTTTCTACTAGGGGTGTCCTCATACAATTTCTTCACTTTTGATACAATATCGATATTGGAGCCTTGACTATTGGCCAATGCCCATATTGATCTCATACGATATCAGCAAGAATCATTCTTACTCGTATTATTTTGTAGTGTGGAATGTTAAAAAAGTGAGTTGAAATAAGAAGTGTAAAAAAGAGAAAAAAATAATAGAAGTATAAAAACATATTAAGGTCTTACCAGCTACAGATGAGCAGGACGAGCCCACACCTTGAAGTGATCTGGCCAGAAACAGCAGCGCATAGCTTGATGAGAAGGCAAACACTTAACAATGAGGAAAAAAAGGACATAGTAACACATCAAATGTGAAGGACGCACTTTTTTCCCACGTAATTTTGATGATACCATATTTTGTAACTTACTAATTGTAGACATGAACATGATGCAGAAGCCGATGAATATAGGAAGCTGGTATCCGATCCTAGCGACACAAAAGGAAATGGTTAAAAGAAGGAAAAACTTAAAAAACACCTTCATATTTATCAAAAAAAGACAAAATGTTCATTTTTAGCCTGGAAGTAAAATCTCTTTACTTGCTGAGTGTATTCATCTTTCCATTTAGACAGAAAAAATACATGGACTGCAAGCAATTTTAAATCTTTTAAACTTCATCTAATATTACATTCCTAAAATGTATCAAAATATATACTTAAATAACGTTTGACACATGATTTTAAAGCAAGTTATCCATCAAATTGTGCATGATTAAAAAACAAATCAATTAAGTAAACTGGTAGCTCTGTTTCCAAAAATTTTCTGTAAATAAAAACAAAACTGCAGTATAATTTTTCCATTTAGTAATAAAGAGTAATACACGGTAACAATGACAACCATAAAAACAATGGTATTGTTTTTCCAAATGTTCCATTTATATGCTTAAAACATCATACATTTTATGGTAACATTTTGGCAACTGAGCTGTCAGGTTTTTTCATACTGTAAAATCTACAGATTTTTTTTATAGTATACATAAAAAATATATATAGTTTACTAAACAATTATGTAATAATATCATTAGGGAATTCATGTTTATATATTATTCACTGTTACAAACAACCCCCTGAGGGCAGCCATAAGTGCCACGTGGCCCTCAATGAAATTGAGTTTAGCACTCCTGTGTCAAAGAGACTGCGTCCAGTGGGCACTGTCACATGACTTTGTTTCACCAATCAGATGTACGCACTAGTGACTTTTGACTCCATTTCACCAATCAGATGGAGCCTGGCAGTCACATGACAACACTCAAATTATACTCTGTAAATAGCGACATGACATCAGAAGTGTCAGCGCAACTCTTCAATGTTTACTTATAAACTAAAAACAGCGACAGAGCTGTGAATCTTGCAATAACTCATGATTCACTTTGATTCCGATTCTTGGGGTGACGATCTTGTGCTTCAGAATCGATTCAAACTGATTCTCCCAGTATACTATTTGGTAAAATAAAATATAATAAACACTTATCAAACAACTGACGGACAACATATATATATATATATATATATATATATATATATATATATATATATATATATATATATATATATATATATATATATATATATATATATATATATATATATATATATACGTTTGTATATATATATATATATACACTACCGTTCAAAAGTTTGGGGTCACATTGAAATGTCCTTATTTTTGAAGGAAAAGCACTGTACTTTTCAATGAAGATAACTTTAAACGAGTCTTAACTTTAAAGAAATACACTCTATACATTGCTAATGTGGTAAATGACTATTCTAGCTGCAAATGTCTGGTTTTTGGTGCAATATCTACATAGGTGTACAGAGGCCCATTTCCAGCAACTATCACTCCAGTGTTCTAATGGTACAATGTGTTTGCTCATTGGCTCAGAAGGCTAATTGATGATTAGAAAACCCTTGTGCAATCATGTTCACACATCTGAAAACAGTTTAGCTCGTTACAGAAGCTACAAAACTGACCTTCTTTTGAGCAGATTGAGTTTCTGGAGCATCACATTTGTGGGGTCAATTAAACGCTCAAAATGGCCAGAAAAAAAGAACTTTCATCTGAAACTCGACAGTCTATTCTTGTTCTTAGAAATGAAGGCTATTCCACAAAATTGTTTGGGTGACCCCAAACTTTTGAACGGTGGTGTATATGTGTGTGTGTGAGGGAACTCTCCTAAAGGAATCAATAAAGTACTATCTATCTATCTATATATACATATATATATATATATATATATATATATATATATATATATATATATATATATATATATATATATATATATATATATATATATATATATATATATATATATATATATATATATACATACAAAGCTTGCAATTATGATGTAAATAAAAACAATTCTGACCATACCAAGGGTAAATTGCGATTCTGTTTTTAAATGGTCAAAACTAGACCAATTGATCAGTAAAAATCCAGCATTGCAACGCCAAACATTTTAACTTTATGCATTTTCCGCCTCATAATTTTTCAGTACATTACACGTGAAAACTTGACCTGAGATTTACACTATATAGAACATAGGGGACGGCGTGGCGAAGTTGGTAGAGTGGCTGTGCCAGCAATCGGAGGGTTGCTGGTTACTGGGGTTCAATCCCCACCTTTTACCATCCTAGTCATGCCCGTTGTGTCCTTGGGCAAGACACTTCACCCTTGCTCCTGATGGGTGCTGGTAGCGCCTTGCATGGCAGCTCCCTCCATCAGTGTGTGAATGTGTGTGTGAATGGGTGAATGTGGAAATACTGTCAAAGTACTTTGAAGGTAGAAAAGCGCTATACAAGTATAACCCATTTATCATATTAAAAATGTTGCAACATGACCAAACAAACATCTCCACATCTCCACTTGCCGCTTTTGTCTACTCCACTTTTTCGTTTATAAAAATATATATATATTAGGTGTTTTTGGCCTTACTTAAGTCTTTATTTAAGTATTTTATATTATATTTTGCACACGCTGTCTAGTGCGTGGTATTTGGATCTGCGTAAATCGGACCCATACAGTTTACCACATTTTCTGTTTATTTTCAAAGCAGTCCAACTACAATGAAACCCACTTTTTTAGCACGCTGAAGGTGCGCTCATGGGATGCGCTGGCACTCCTAACTAGTCCAAACTAGAACCATGAAATACGACTTTATTAGACCAGTGCTTAGACCACAGCACTGGCTTCCTGTTGCTCAGAGAATAGACTTTAAAATGGCTCTCCTTGTGTACAAGTATTTTTATCGGTCTTGTGCCAAAGTACATCTCTGACATGTTAGAGCCATATGAACCATCTCAAGCTCTGAGAACCTCAGGGAGTGGTCTCCTGCTGGTGCCTAGAGTCAGGACCAAACATGGTAAAAAATGTATAAATTATTATTAAAACATGCCAGCTGACATCAAAACACATTATTCAATTTGCTAAATTATTATTAAAACATGCCAGCTGACATCAAAACACATTATTCAATTTGCTAAACCCCTCAAGTCATCCAGCAAATGTAAAGTTAGAAAATTACTGTCTAATATTTACTTAAATTTTTTATGACAGTCCAAATATTTGCCAAGCATACGTAGGACAGATCTGCAGCGGCAATGCCTCCTTTGTCACAGCTACTTCAGCCCAACTGCCAATTAAAATAAAGACTGTATGTGCTAAATAATTACATTTGTATTTCCTTATCCGTGTATTGAGAGTGTTCTGATTTTCAGCATATATTCTGCATATTATGCACCGTCGACCACGCCACCTTAATCACTCGTCTTGAGAACTGTGTGGGCATTAAGGGCGCCGCCCTCAACTGGTTCCGGTCGTACCTAACCGACAGGAGTTTTTGTGTAAAAATAGACAGTTTTATTTCTTCCACAGCTCCTTTACCACATGGGGTCCCCCAGGGCTCAATCCTTGCCCCAATCTTATTTGCGCTTTACCTTCTACCCCTTGGTTCTATTTTTAGGAAGTACGATATTGCATTTCGTTTTTATGCAGATGATTGCCAGATTTATTTTCCCATGGCACAAAATAACACGGTTCAACATCTTATTGACTGCCTGCACGACATCAAAGCCTGGCTTTCAACTGACTTCCTGAGCCTAAATGAAGACAAAACAGAAGTTATGTTGTTCGGTCCAAGTCGCTCCCCCTCCCCCAACGTTGACCTCGGCACTCTGACCCCGTATCTCAGCGACTGTGTCACAAACCTGGGGGTAAAGTTCGACTCAGATTTTAAATTCGAAAAACAAATCAGCAGCGTCGTTCAAAAAAGCTTTTATCAATTACGCCAAATAGCGAAAGTGAAACCGCTTCTATCAGGACATGATCTCGAGAAATTAATCCACGCCTTTATCTCGAATCGTTTAGACTACTGCAATGCCCTGTATGTAGGCATTAGCCAGGCCTCTCTCGCCCGCCTGCAGCTCGTGCAGAACTCTGCTGCTCGTCTGCTAACACAGACCCGCAGACGTGAGCACATCACCCCTATATTAGCGTCCCTTCACTGGCTCCCTGTGCGTTACCGAATCAATTTTAAACTCCTTTTATTTGTTTTTAAATGTCTCAACAACCTCGCGCCAACATATCTCTCCGACCTCCTTCAGCCTTACTGCCCCACCGATCCCTAAGATCAGCCGATCAGCTGCTACTAACGGTCCCTGACACAAGACTGAAGCTTAGAGGTGACAGAGCTTTCGCAGCTGCTGCTCCCAAGCTCTGGAACCACCTACCTCTGAGTGTTAGACAAGCCTCCTCTCTTCCTGTTTTTAAATCTCTCTTAAAAACATACTTTTATTCCATGGCTTTTAACACTGAGGGATATCCATCCTGCAATGGCGCCCCATAATACACCTGCTGTGAACCTGTTTTTATGTTTTATTTATTTATTTTTTATCGTGTTCTGTTTGTGTTGTGTTGTGTTTGCTCGGTTCTCGTATTATCTTTTAACCTGCCCATTGTACAGCACGTTGGCTACCCCTGTGGGAAATTTTAAATGTGCTTTATAAATAAAGTTGATTTGATTTGATTTGATTTGATATTCATGAAGACAAACACGCTCACTTAACAGACGCAGTCCCCTGTTTAGTTTAGTATATGGGCTTTCTGTGTGCTATTAAGTTTGCACGTGAAGTGTCTGTAAAATGTAGCGTGTACATTTTTTTTATCGTAAGATTGTAAGCTAGCATGCATTAAAAGCTTGGTCACAGAATAGTTAGGGGATTATTCAATTAAGGTAGACCTCGGCAAAATACGGCCCGCGGGCCACATGCGGCCCATTAAGATTTTCTATCCGGCCCGCCGGACGATCGACTTCATTTTTTTTTTTTAGACCTTTAACATCAAAACTGTCGCCGCGATTATGACGTGCAGTGCTGTTTTTAAATGACCGTAAGTCTTGAACTATACAAAGTATTTCAATGGTTGGAATCTGCACTTTGGAGTGTTATATGCGTAATTACTGTAATCTAGGTCACAGCAGCTCAGACCAGGAACACAGCAGATTGGGCGGGGTTTGTTTTTAGAGCAGCCAGCCCCAAACACATGTGTCAGGAACAGATCCGGAAGCAAATTTGTTCATATTTTGTTAAAATTCAGTCTTTTATTGCTCATAGTTAATATTGTAAATCCACCGTAAAAGAGGACCGATGTTTATATGTTGTTAATATTCAGTCTTTTATTGTTCATAGTTAATATTGTAAATCCCACGTAAAAAGAGGATTGATGTTCATATGTTGTTAATACTCAGTGTGTTATTGTTCATAGTTAATATTGTAAATCACACGTAAAAAGAGGAGTGATGTTCATATGTTGTTAATACTCAGTGTGTTATTGTTCATAGTTAATATTTTAAATCCCACGTAAAAAAGGAGCGATGTTCATATGTTGTTCATATTCAGTCTTTTATTGTTCATAGTTAATATTGTAAATCCCACGTAAAGGAGGAGTGATGTTCATATGTTGTTAATATTCAGTCTTTTATTGTTCATAGTAAATATTGTAAATCCCACTTTCTTTATTTCAATGTACATTTTGAGTTGAGTTGAGTTGAGTTTGAGTTTATTTTGAACATGCAAGCATACAACATGATACATCACAACTTCCAGTTTCTCTTTTCAACATGTTCGAAAAGGAGTAGGAAGAAGCAGAGCTTATTTAATCCTACCCCTTTTCTTTACATAACAGTTGCTAAAACTTTTTGTTCACTTCCTGTTCACAATTTATTCACAATAAACTCCATAAGTAATCACAATAAAAATAAATAAATAAATAATAGTAAGAATTTAATAATAATAATTGGTGAAGTAGGTCATATTTCATATGATGAGATAAGTAAGATTACTTTAAGAATGAATGAATGGATGGATGAAATAAATTGAGAATGTTTGTCATGGTTCTTCTTCTTTGTACTTTGTAAACACTTTAAGTTTGAAGAGTTTCTTGAAGTGGATCATATTAGTACATTGTTTGATTGCTTTGCTTAATCCATTCCATAATTTAATTCCACATACTGATATACTGAAGGTCTTAAGTGTTGTACGTGCATACAAATGTTTTAAATTAAGTTTTTATCTAAGATTATATTTTTCCTCTTTTTTTGAGAAGAATTGTTGTATATTCTTGGGTAGCAGGTTATAGTTTGCTTTGTGCATAATTTTAGCTGTTTGCAAATTCACTATGTCGTGGAATTTCAGTATTTTTGATTCAATAAATAAAGGGTTTGTATGTTCTCTATATCCAACTTGATGTATTATTCTAACTGATCTTTTTTGTAGCACCGTTAATGAATGAAGTGTACTTTTGTAATCATTTACCCATATTTCTACACAGTAGCTCAGATATGGTAACACTAGCGAGCAGTAGAGAATATGAAGTGATTTTTGGTCCAGAACATGTTTTGCTTTATTCATTATTGACGTGTTTCTTGCAACTTTATGTTGTATATTTTTTACGTGAGATTTCCAGTTCAATTTATCATCAATCATTATACCTAGAAATTTGGTTTCATTTACTCTTTCAATTTCTATTCCGTCTATTTGTATTTGTGTTTGACTTTCTCTTCTACTGTTACCAAATAGCATTATTTTAGTTTTACTAAGATTCAACGATAGTCTGTTTTTGTCAAACCATCTTTTTATTTGTTAATTTATTCTGTTATTATTTGTATTATCTCCTGTGTGTTCTCTCCTGAACAAAACGCTGTTGTATCATCCGCAAATAATACTAACTTTAAATCTTTTGTAACTTTACAAATGTCATTTATATAGAGATTGAATAATTTAGGTCCTAGTATAGGGTGTACCATTCAGTAAAAAACTGTAAAATTCCATTCTGTTTTCTTGAGGCGGTCCGTCATAACTTTTTTAGAAGTCTATCGGACATTGCGACTTTTGGTATTAGTGTTCCTGAAAAAAAGAGACCCAAACACACATACTCTACAAGAGATGTTTACAGCTAAATGTATATATATCATTTATACACACATACACCTTGGCCCCCCCAGACACATTTTTTCTCTCAATGTGGCCCCCGACTCAAAATATTTGCCCAGCTCTGAATTAAGGAATTATGCCCTTAAATAACTTCAGGTCCAGATGTCAGTCACAGCTCATCCAGAGATTGCCCTAGGGCAGTGGGGACGGTAAACGAATGGAGGGTTTTGATATTAGGAGGAAGTATAAACACATTAGCGACACCTGGTAGGAGCCCCCACTAGTAAAAGTAGAGATCAGGGGTCCGAGGTCACTCGACTCAAGGGAGCAGAGGGAGCACGCACCGATGGTTTATTTACAGGGCTTTGTCCAGACTGGCTGGCTCCAAGACAACAAAGAGTATGAGACTGTCTATAAGGTATAAAAGGAGACTTTCCCCGAACAAAGGGAGGGAGATTTTTGATTGGCTAACATCTCCTCCAGGTTTGCTGCAGCACCTGTAATTATCAGGACTCGCTTGATTAAATAAAAGCTTTTGTTTCAACGATTCCTCACCGGCGTCATCTTTGATCCATTCACAACACCGATACCTAAAGTCTGGGCGAGGATCACAAGACCAGCAATATACAACACACATGTTTTAATACCCGCAAAGCTTTAGTAGATCAGGCCCCAATAGTTTATTACATTTTAACAGAAGTACAGATAAAACCATGTTACAGAAAGTAATCAGATAATAACAGTAAATTAGCAAGTAAAGTGATAATAGTTTTTACATATTTAAACAAGTGGCAATATGACAATACGTTACCACATACAATAGAACCTCGATTTACGAACCCCTGTATTTACAAATATTTCGGTTTACTTTTATGCCTTTGTTTGCCCATGTCTCTCTGTACGGACATGGGCATACAATTCACTCATTTTGTGTACCACTGACAGCCATTTTGTGTTTGCTCGTTTTGGAGAGATTCAGGAAGCCGGCTTTGTAAAACTGCAAGTTATTAATTGTGATGAGGATAGACTTTTTTGGAAAAATATGCCAAAGCTGACTTATTTCACAGCGGAGGAAAATGCTACCTCTTGTTCAGCTGCACATTTTCCAAGAGCACGCACACACACACACACATAGGGCCTGTCTTACCCTCCCCTCCATTTCCCCTTCTGTCAGCCCATTTCTCTTCTGCCGTGAACTGCTTATGAAATGACCTTTGCCGATGTCAATGCACTGGCCACTCATTTTAGTTTTTCAAATGTTTATTATTGTAGCAATATGATTGTTAAAATGTAAGGATGTTTGCGATTTCTCATCGTTTGTGAAGACACCAAAGGGACGTGTGTATGTGAGTGTGTGTGTGTGGGTGTGTGTGTGTGTTTTGATTGATTGATCAATCCGCCAGCGCAACACGACCTAGTACGCATGTGCAGAAAATGGGCACGTGATGGTCACCTCCAGTGTTGCTTTGTGTGCAAGTTCTTAAATTAAATGTAACTTAAGGGGCCCTTTTGTAGTCAATCACAGCTGAGCCATCATAAATTAATCAAATCTTTAATGGACATGTAAAAGAACATTTGACAACAATCAATATAGGGATCTAGATATCTGTTCAGGACACTCCTCACTCTTTTGCCTTCACATTTTCATTGTCCTTTGTTTTTGGTGACTTTATATACTCTGGACATAGACGTTGAGTCTGTGACATAGATGGCGGACAATAACTGATACAGTCTGCTTTGCCAGTCCACATGCATTTGATGTTTTCCGTAGTCTTCACTCGACGCCCAGGTAATAGAAAGCCCACGCTACCTTTTTTATCACATCCACGGGAGCCCGCATTCCCCTTGTCTCCCCTTCGACAAATGGACAAAGTTTTTCGGTAAGTAGAATCACAGCTGACCTGGACATTCGAAAGTTCTCTTGCGGTCTGAGATGTGTAATATCCGAAATAGCTGCAATCGAGCGTTTCCTTCTCTTAACGTATTCATGTGTGATTTCCACAAGTGTCTGTACATGTAGAAGAATGAGAAACACGGGCATGTCTGGATGACTCGCCTCCATCTTTCCAGTGGTTAGCTCCGGTTGTTATGAAGCTGTCTGTGGCGCGTTCTTTCTGATGTCACTTCCTGTGTGGGGCGCGTTCTTTCTGGCGTCACTTCCTCTCCGAACTCAGTTTGTAAACGATCAATTAGTCCATACAAAGCTAAGAGCCGGAGATTCAACAAATACACGGCGCACTTAGCCACACTGTAAAAATAAATCCTATTTTTATGGTTAATTTACTCTAAATTTCTACTGTAATTTTTCTATTTTTTTTAAATAGTTTATAAAACTGTAGAATTGAAGACATTATCTGTAAATAAACAATCCACCTGTTATTTTAAGTAATATGCCAGTAATGACAAACTATGTATATTTCTATTTCTTTTACAGAAAAATACCAAATTAATTATACATAGCATTTTCTGTTTTCTTAAATTACTTTCAAATTCATGTAAAATTACAGTAATTATCTTTCATTAAATATGTAGCTTGTTATATACAAGTCTATGTCCATACTAACAATCTATAGAATAAAGGTAGTTTTCTGCAGAACTGTTTGCATCGCCCCTTATTAAAGGTGGTTGATCTTAACAATTCAGAAAAAAATCTGTAAAATAATGGTATTTTTCTGTGGAACTGCCAGCATTGTCACTTCATTAAAGGTGTTTGATCGTAATAATTTGGAAAAACTTTGTAGAATAAAGGTATTTTTCTGCAGAACTGTTTGCATCGTCACTTTATTAAAAGTGGTTGATCTAAATAATTTAGTAAAAATCTGTAAAATTAAGATATTTTTCCGCAAAACGTTCCATGAAAATTTCTGTAAATATAATTTTTTTGATCATTATTTGGTTTACAATGTTTTACTTTAATTTTATGGTTTTCGTTTGGCAGCCATAGCTGCCAGTAGATGACCGTATTTTTACAGAATTTTTTTTTACAGTGCATTTAAAAAAATATTCAAGGAGGGGAACTTTAAACGATGGTTTAGTGTGGCTGACACGATGCTTAGGTTGAATAATTTTTCGTTTAAGGGGTTATCCGGCTTAGTGTAGACATAGCCTAAGAGCAAGAAGGTCTGCATCAAATGTTTGTCAAGAAAAGTCAGTTGCTGTTTATTTGTGAAAAATTTATTTTGACCGACTCCGAAGAAAACTTTGGCAAAAGAATGAAGATGGGAATCTTGACAGTTATTGACGTTGCCACCTTTCAGTCAAACCCAACTATAAAGTTCTCCGCTGTTGTACTTGAAGAACTTGTTCCAGACCAGCAGTCTCAAACTGGCGGCCTGCAGGCCAATTGAAGCCCATTAGACAATATTTTGTTGTCCCCTCCTTAATATGAAAGTTTAATGTTAGAGTGGCTCACAAGTTTGATATGAATGCCACTTTACAGTGTTGTGTGCGGAGCTCAACGAACCTACCAATCACGGTGGGGTATATGGCTCTCGGGGGCGGGACATTGACTTGGCTTGATTCAAGCAGAAAAACATTTCTCAATGAGTGAAAGTGACAGCAGCGTTGCCATGGAGAGTTCTCTTCCGTGCCTGCTTGACTGCCTCGTTTCTATTGGGCTCCTGCGAATTTCCGTCCCACTTCACACTTCCAAAAATAGGTTTTTCAAGTTGCTGCCCAGCGGGACATTATACATACTGCATATATGTCTCTCTCTGACAAAATGAATCAAAGTGATGCGTACACGGCAGTATAAAAGAAAAGTAAGGAAGTCAATGTAGCCTAATATAGTCTGCAGTCACATAGCAACCACAAAACCCTTTAAATAATCATCCAAAACCCGCCAACAATACTCTTCATACATATTGTGACCTGAATATTAACGAACTATTAACGATGTTGTTATTATAAGTGCTAACGCGGACAAAGTATTTCTTAGCGGCGCAATGATACACACAGCTGCTTTTACTGTGAGCCGCAATGTCCTGCTGCTCCCTCATTGTTGCGCTTCGGCTCATCAAAGTTATTCTAGATTATAAATTATGCCTCTCATCTGGATGTTAGGAGGTTTTGCCATCAATATAGAAGTTGTTCATCTATGACATTCAAAGTATTCCCGGAGATGGAGACAAACACACGCAACCGAAGACAGTGTCTGAAGGGAGACTTTTCCTTGTTTACCCTATGTGTTAATGATCCTATCAGTCTTAATTGAAGTAAGAGCAGACATTCTACAGTTATATATCGTTTTATTATATTTGTAGTTTGTATTTCTTGTTTAGCACTTAGCAATACTGCTACATGACGCTTAGTGTTTCATGAAAGATGTATCTGTTTAGCACAGCTTTTAAAACTTGCACATCATCCTCCTTATATTCAGGAACAACAATAAAAGGTTCTGGATCATAATTTGTACCAAATAATCGTTGTTGGCTCTCACAGAGTCTGCATGATTTGCATTGTTGTTGGTAGGGAAGGGATCTGTGGTTCGTCCTCTACGTCACGCGATCACGTGACTGGCTAGCTCTGAAAATGGCTTGGGAATCTCAGTGAGATTGATACTATTTTGATCATATCTATTTACTAGATAAGTTTGAAAGTCTTTAGGTGTTATATATCAGATATATATGATAATAACTTCAATATAGAGACAACTTGTTTTTCCACTCTATTGGTACTTTAAAACAAATTGTTAAAGTATTAACATTGCAATTTATGTTTAATATGGAGGGCCAAATGGTACAAAAATAAATAAATATTTAAATAATAGTCATTAAATAATCTAATGTAAAATTGTATGTGTTTAGATGTTTAATTATCTTACAATTTAATGAACTATTTCACAATTAGAATGATTATTCATTAACTTGTTTGTTTCATGAATTAATTGTAACTGTCAAACTCAGCCATCAAAGTCAGTGAGCGGGGCTAACCGGGATCTAGTCTGAGTGTTTTATCAGGACTCTGGAGCTGTAAGTCTTTCAAAACATGGCTGCTAAGGAGGATATACTCTTACTTTTTCGGGAGTTGGCCATTCAGGTGTTAGTTTCCGCCCACTGACTTTGACGGATGAATCTGACCCTAACACAAATTCGTGAAGCGCACACAGGTTCATGAAATAAATTCAGGATCAGGATTCAGGATTCAGAATGCTTTATTATTGTCCATTCTTTAACATGTACAAGACACATAAGAACTGAAATTACATTTTCGGCACAGTCCCACTAAGAGCAGACATATGTTACAGGGAGACAAGACGGGACCGCCAACGGATCAGCCACTTACGGCGCTCCTTAAAAAAGGTGGGAAAAAGGTGATATTGGGAAGGAGGAAAAGTAAAAAATATCAGTCAAAGGCTGGACCCTCGGGAGGGGGTCCAGACTGAGTCCAAGGGAAAAAACCTAATTTGGCATAGCACACATAAACATGTTATATATAATCACAACAACTCGCAACGGGGGATAAAGCATTACTCAGCCGTCCATCACCCCGAAGGGGAATCAAGCGGTGGTGAAGGCGCGGGGTGGGGGTGGGAAGTGTGTTTGTGTATATGCTAGGGGTGTAACGGTACACAAAAATTTCGGTTCGGTACGTACCTCGGTTTAGAGGTCACGGTTCGGTTCATTTTCGGTACAGTAAGAAAACAACAAAATATAAATTTTTGGGTTATTTATTTACCAAATTTGCAAAATCTTCCACCAAAAATATTTTTCTTAGTGGAATATTTGATGTGAAGTAATCGGAACCTTGGATAGGTCAATAATTCATAACAACATTGATTTTGATTCAATATTATGTTTTGAGCAATGACAGTTTGAAAGAAAAAAAAACAGCTTTGTTTTATTAGTCAACATTGCAACTTTTTCTAAATTACATTTAACCTTTAAGCTTTTTTATTTCACTTTTGTTATGTTTTTGTTTATTTTAATAGTATTTTTAGAATGTGCCGTGGGCCTTTAAAACATTAGCTGTGGGCCGCAAATAGCCTCCGGGCCACACTTTTGACACCCCGTCTATAGATAATAAAAAATTAAATCTGATAAATCTATCGATAAAAAGCATAGCCTGGCGACGCATGGGCGTTTATCATAACTCTCTCTGTCTCTGCCCCTCCCTCACAAATGCTGCTGCGCGCACAATTTGTTTTGTTTTTAACCCCTTCTTAACCCTGAACGTACATTGAAAATACACGCAACCCTAACTCAAAATGCCGGACATTTGAGGCATTTAAGAAACTCCGCCCTGACAGCTCCGCAAATGAGGACATGTCCGGTGAAAAGAGGACGTATGGTCGGTCTATCGTAGCCCGTTAGCTGCTAGCATGCCGTGTGTTGTGCCTCGGTGTGCATTGTTTACATAACGTGCGGTACGCTACTTAATATGTCCGTGCGGAAACTTGTTCGGTACACCTCCGAACCGAACCGGAACCCCCGTACAGAAACGGTTCAATACAAATACACGTACCGTTACACCCCTAGTATATGCCCATTGTCTTTGGGTGTAGTGGAGTTATGTTCATATGCCCGGGGTCGTTCTGCATGCTATGCAAGCAAAGTTCGACTTCCAGGTGTCGTTGAGGAGGGAGGGAGGTCAAAAGCATTCATCTTTTAAATTCCTCAGGGGATGATTACAGAACAGCCTGTTCTTGTCCTCAAGGCCATTCGGGGGAGTCAAATCGCAGATAAGGATTTTTGTTTTTTCTCGAGCAGGCATTACAATGGCTTGCCTGTTCTATTCGTCCATGCTGGCTGCTCTCATATCCAATTTTTCCTTTACAGCAAGCTTCTCCATGATGTGATCCATCTTGCGATTCAGTTTAGAAATCGCCCCAGACTGTGATCCCACAGCCCGACCCAATCCGTCCATTGCGACGAACAGCCTTTGGGGTCCTTGAGTGGCTGCCATCGTCTTACGATTTTTACGATACACCAGAGCAATGCCAAGCCCAATCAGCAGGTGCCCCGCGATCATGGTTCCAAATATGTAGATGTCTTCCACGTCCTCGATGGAAAGGACTGAGAGGCCCATGATTCTCCATTTGTCCCAGGAATCTCTCACGTACCCCGCAGCAATGGTTCCATCAGGGCAGCCACGCTCCCCAGAACCTCTTTTCCTTGTCGAAAAGATTTTGTCAATTGATTCGAGAGTCCAGCTAATCAATTCCATGTCTGATGTTTAGATTTGGAGGACAGCGCAAAAAAAGAGGCTTCAAAAAAAGTTTAGACAAGACAAAACAAAAGAGAGCAAGCAAGGAAAAGACGGGAGGAGTATATCAGTAATCTGATAAAATATTGAAATTAATCATTAAATCTTGAAATAACTAAATCTTGAAATAGTTAATTAAAACATGAGATAATTAAATCGTGAAATAGATATTAATTGTTAAATAATCAAATTACATTTTGAAATAATTAAGTTAAATAGATAAATACAATATTACATTTAAATTATTTAATTACCTTTATTTAATTATTTTAATTAATGACATTTATTTAATTATTTATGTATTAATGCAATGTTTTGCCATTTGGTCCTCCATATATAGTTTCAGGCATTTTTGAGATAATGTGTTTTATTGTTAGTGTATGTTCATGTGCAATTTGTTATGACCTAGTAATGGTACATGTTCTGGCTTTCTGGCTGATAACTTTTACGTTCGTTTTATTATTGTATAACATGCAGCTCTTTTAACACTTGAATATACAGTAAGTTTGTGGTAGTTTGTGTTTCTCACAATACAAAGAAAGAGCAGATATAGCGCCTTGAAGAATGATGTAAACATTTTTTTTTTGCAACTGCATGCAAGTTAAGGCACTTTGATTTCTGCGACAGAGCAGTTTTTTTTCTTGCTTTAACTGTTTGTACTTTTACATACTCTGCAGAAACTGATTTGTACCATACAACTTTATACTTTGTACCTTAACCCTTGGGTCACCTTTGACCCAAAAAAAAAATATTTTTTTGCACCATCTTTGACAAATCAGTTAAAATTAAAAGTTAGAGGGCTGAATTTTGGCCACATAGTTTTGAACAAGTTGTTCTTTAAAATGGCATCATGGCACTTTTTGCAAAGTTATTCCAAATAGGAGATATTAATTTACTATACACTTAACCCCTAAGCCCATTTCGGTCGGCCATTGACTCCCATTGTAACACATAGTTTTCAATGTACTGAAAACCTGATAACTTACAATGGTTTTACCATGATTACTGAGTGGATCTAAGTATGTCCCTTGGAATATAAGGAAACATGTTTTTGGGTGTAACTACACCTCTCAACCACTAGTTGATGCGAGAATTAATTTCATTTATAGTGTTTTTGCACTTGTTGTTCCTTCAAATTGAAACATCTTTCAACAAACGACTTAAATGCAATCAACAATGATCTTGTTTTGTTGTTATTGCTACAGAGAAGTGTGTAAATGTGGTCTTGAAAACATTTTGTGTCGATTGTCAGTGTGAGAGTGTGTAATGGCACCACTAGACCGTCAAAAAATGACAGTGCTTTTGTGGCTTATGTGACTTGAACATTATTTACGTTAAAACAAACATTTAGTTTAACCAAAAATGCTGAGACTATTATTTATTTCCACCTAGAGTGCACGTTAGTGCGCAAAAGTGTATGTTTTGTGTGTGTCAGGGTAAAATTCACTAAAACTTTGAAAGCCTGCAAGCCCCTTTTTACATTAAAGGGGACAACCCTTTAGGACTGTTCAGGACCAGGTTGTTGGTTCTGCACCAGTCAACCAGATGTTTCACCTCCTCCCTGTAGTCCATGTCGTCGTTGTCACGGATGAGGCCCACTACTGTTGTGTCGTCCGCATACTTCACAATGTGGTTAGTAGTGGACCTGGCGCAGCAGTCATGGGTCATCAATGTGAACAGGAGCGGACTCAGGACGCAGCCCTGGGGGAGCCGGTGCTCAGGGAAATGGCACTGGAGGTGTTGTCACCCATTCTCACAGACTGGAGTCTGTCTGTGAGGAAGTCAAGCAGCCAGTTGCATGTGGGGGTACTGAATCCAAGGGGGGCCAGTTTGCTCACCAAGTGCTGCGGAATGATGGTGTTGAATGCTGAGCTGAAGTCCAGAAACAACATCCGCACGTGTGTGTCCTTTCCTTCCAGATGTTCTAAGCTCAGGTGGAGTGCAGAGGAGATGGCGTCCTCTGTGGAGCGGTTAGGGCGATAAGCAAATTGGTATGGGTCGAATGTGGGGGAAAGTCTGGAGACAATGTATTCCTTTACCAGCCTCTCGAAACACTCCATTATGATGGGGGTGACTGCCACAGGGCAATAATCATTGAGGGAGGAGATTGTGGGTTTTTTAGGCACTGGAATGATTGTGGCCGTCTTAAAACATGATGGTAACCTGGGTCAGCAAGATGTTGAAGATGTCTGTGAGAACCCCAGCCAGCTGGTCTGCACATCCCTTAAGCACCTTGCCCAGAATGTCATCAGGTCCCGCTGCTTTCCGGGGGTTCACTCTCCTCAGGGTTTTCGGACATCCGCCGTGTCCAGGTTGAGCAGCTGCTCATCAGGGCGAGGGATGGATTTCCTCGCCGGAGTGGTGTTAAGTGCCTCAAACCTCGCAAAGTAGTTGTTTAGGTCATTTAGGAAGCTGATGCTGTTGTCACAGGGACGGGGGCAGCTTTATAGTCCGTGATGACCTGTATGCCCTGCCACATTCGTCTAGTGTTCCTGGGGTTCTCGAAAAAGTCCTGCACTTTCTGACTGTGAGCACGCTTTGCAACCTTAATGGCACGGTTCAGATCAGCTCTGGCTGTTTTTAGTGCTACTATGTCGCCAGACTTAAAAGCCTTGTTCCGAGCCTTCAGCATTGCACGTACATCACTGTTTCTCGTTGGCCCATGTGGGGATGTTCTTGATCACACTAACATCCTCCATGCACTTCTGAATGTATGCAGACACAGACTCTGTATACTCCTCCACACATGTGTGATGATTGTCGGTGGTGGCTGCCTTGAACATGTCCCAGTCTGTGCTTTCGAAGCAGTCTTGTAATGCTTCCATTGCTCCCTCTGGCCAGGTCCTCACCTGCTTCACTGTAGCTTGCTTCCTGATCAGCAGGGGCTGTATGCAGGAATTAGCATCACAAATAGATGGTCTGAGGAGCCAAGGTGGGGGCGGGGTGCAGCTTTAAACGCGTGTTTAATATTGCTGTAGACCATGTCCAACGTGCTTCCACCCCTGCTTGCAAAATTCACATATTGGTGGAAATGTTACGGCTCAGACTCCTGCCAACGCCGCTCATCCGTCTGTGCGCACCTTGGGACACGCCCACGGGCGCGCACATCCAGGGACGCGCCGCGCGCGTCTCCGCCCTGCAGCACCCGCCAGCTGCAATCACTCACCGGCAATCTGCACACCTGGGACTGATGAGGGCGAGCTGGATAAAAGGACCAGTGGACCCAAGGATCGGCGCGGGAACTTAGTTTTCTCATGGTGTACCGTAAGCATCAAGCTTTATGCTCTATTCTTGTTTTCTTCTCCGTGACTTGACTTGTCCCTTGTTTTCTTCCGTGTCCTCGCAGTACCCTCCGTCGCCTGGAAAGTGAGCTGTGCGTCTCACTTTTCCCCGACCTCCTTCTGGACTCTGACTGTCTCCTTTGTTCCTCGACTCCTCGCTCGCCCCTGGATTCTGACGCCTCTCTCTATCGCCCCAGATCACCTGCCTGCCCTATGGACTGCCTGGTTTCCTCGCTCTCATCAACACTTGGTAACACACACTTCAGCTAACTACACACATAGTCTTACACCACACACTCTTGGATTTTGTCACACTCAATTTCCTTAGTTTATTAAGTTAGTATTGTTTATTATTATCATTATATATATTGTCTATATATATATATATAATAAAAGTGTGTCTCACTTTTCCCCGACCTCCCTCTGGACTCTGACTGCCTCCTTCATTCCTCGAATCCAAGGGCGAGGGAGGAGTCGAGGAACGAAGGAGGCAGTCAGAGTCCAGAGGGAGGTCGGGGAAAAGTGAGACGCACAGCTCACTTTCCAGGCGACGGAGGGTACTGCGGGGACACGGGAGAAAACAAGGGACAAGTCAAGCCACGGAGAGGAAAACAAGAATAGAGCATAAAGCTTGACGCTTACGGTACACCATTAAAAAACTAAGTTCCCGCGCCGATCCTTGGGTCCACTGGTCCTTTTATCCAGCTCGCCCTCATCATTCCCAGGTGTGCAGATTTCCGGTGAGTGATTGCAGCTGGCGGGTGCTGCAGGGCGGAGACGCGCTCAGCGCGTCCCTGGATGTGCGCGCCCGTGTCCGAGGTGCGCACAGACGGATGAGCGGCGTTGGCAGGAGTCTGAGCCAAAACAGGAAATGAGGGAACACAGTTTTCATGTTAGCTTGATTAAAGTCCCCTGCCATGATGAAAACTCCCTCCGGATGTGTAGATTGCAGTTTATTGATGGAGCAGTACAAGGCATTCAAAGCTTCTTTGGTGTTAGCACTGGGAGGCATGTACACTGCTGTGAAGATCATAGCACTGAATTCCCGGGGTAAATAAAATGGCCTGCATTTTATAGTAAATAGTCCTACATTGTGAGAGCAGTGACATGAGACTATCTTCCCATTATTGCACCAGTTGTTGTTTATGTATACGCACACACCACCGCCTCAGGATTTACTAGTGAGAGTTCTGCTCCTGTCCGACCGAAACATTGTTAGCCCCTTGATGCTAACTGACTCGTCCGGAACGGTTGGTTTCAGCCACGTTTCTGTGAGAAATATGGCGCAGCAGTCCGTCATCTCCCGTCTTGCATATACATCCAGCTTCAGGTAGTCCAGTTTGTCCTCCAGGGAGCGGACATTTGAAAGCAGGCATCCCCGTTTCTGCTTCCGATCACACCGATTACGTCTCCTCTGTCGACGGTCCCCGCTGGTACTTGACTCCGCTGCTTCACAGGCCACTGGATGTAGCCGGCGTAGTATTCCCATGCTAGCGAGGAGGTCCAACGTATACGCATCTTTCGGTCCAAAACGGCCCGATCTATCCACATCCAAAATTGTCTGGTGGTCGTATTTTACCACCGAGTGACCACGCTGGAAGCCAGCCTTGAAATTTACAGAATTTACCGGTATATTTGCCAAAAATTTACTATTACTACAATGAGCTTCTGCAGCCGCAGCCGTGCAGGGCACCGCCATCTTGAAGGCTGTAATTACCTAATCTAAAGTATTTCACTTTGCAACTAATTTTTGGAAAATATTGCCTATTTAATGTTTTTCCCATGATAGCAAATGTGTGACGATTTGTCACTTAATTTCTGTTTGTTTCCTTGTTTTGTATATACTTCACATCAGTGCTCTTATTTTGTTTCCATTTCCTTTTTGTCCCGCTCAGCACTGTGGTTCTTCCCTCACCTGCTGTTGATTGGCAGCCGGTCCACACCGGCTGCTAATCAGCATGTCTCTATTTATGCCTGTCTCGAGCACTCCTCAGTGCTCGAAGATTGCTTTATGTTTGTGAACTGTTTCATGCAAGACTGCATTCTCCTCTGTTTGTTAATTAAAATCATCTTACCTGTTCATCGTCAGCTGATTCCTGCATCTTCGGGTCACAACAATACGGTAGCCAAGCGAGTTCCTCAAATAATCTTCGAGCCAGAATTGTGACCTCGCAGGGACCCCTGTTGGCGACGCTCAGCCGACGTTCTGGACCGCACAGTTCTTGGAGGACTTAAAAGTCAGGTTTGTGCGGTCCCAGCCCACAGCAGGCTCGGACCTTCTCCCTCCGCTTTGACCGTTGGTTCCGGTTCTCCAACCGGCTAGGCCACCGCCGCCTACGTTCCTCCCGGCTTGGCTGCCGGTTCCGGATCTCCGACCAGTTCGGCCACCGCCGTCTACGCTCCTCCCGGCTCGGCCGCCGGTTCCGGTTTTTCCGACTGGCTCGGCCACCGCCGCCATCTTTCCCGTTGCCTGCTGTGCAACCTCCTGTACCGGCTCCACGGCGATCGCCTGTGCCGGCGCGTCGACCACCGGTTCCCACACCGCGTCGTACGCCGGTCGCAGCCCCGATTCTGATGCGACGACCAACACCGGCTGAGCCGCCAGCACCTGCTCCTGTTCAAAGGCTGATTCCAGCGCCTGCACCACGGCTACTCTCCCTGCCGGCACCCACTCTTACTGCCTGTCCGGTGAAGGCTCCACCGTGAGGTCCTTCCTGGCCTTCTGTTGGGACTCGGCGAGGGACGTGACGTTGTAACTCCTCCTGGCCCCCTACCGCCCGTCCCTGGTGTTGGCACCGGGGGACACCGACAACCAGGAGCTTCTTCTCCCAATAATGGACAGTGTCTGGCAGCCGCCTAGTGGAGGGGGAGCTACTACCGGCAGCGGTGCTGTGAAGCATCATCTCTGGCGGGCTTTCGCACACCGCCGCCATCTTTCTCATCACCGGCGGAACTCTGCACGGCGCCGCCATCTTCCTCATCACCGGCGGGACTCTGCACGGCGCCGCCATCTTCGTCATCACCAGAGGGACTTTGCATGGTGCCGCCATCTTCCTCGTCAGCAGCGGATCCGCCCACAACGATGTCATCGTCGACGGCGCCTCCCATGGTGCTGTCATCATCATCGTCGCCGCCGGCTGCGCGATTTCCTCCTCCTCAGCCAAGAAAGTGGCCGTGTTATGAACTTCCTCCGCGTTGTTGGCAGCGATCCGCAGGACCTGCGTGTGGACCTTCGCAGCTGCTGGTGCTCCTGTACCACACGCGACCTTCTCCTCCTTCCTTGTCGGCCACTAATGTGACCGTTCCGTGGTCGCCCGCCTTGCCAGATGCAGCGGCGTTCAGTGCGTCGCCGCCACCTGACTCTCCCTCGCTGGCGACCCTGCGCCCTCCCTTGACTTTTGAACTCTTTCCGTTTCTTTTTCCCTGTCACTTCATTTCTGTTTTTTTCCTTGTTTTGTATTTACTTCCCATCAGTGCTCTTATTTTGTTTCCATTTCCTGTTTGTCCCGCTGAGCACTGTGGTTCTTTCCTCACCTGCTGTTGATTGGCAGCCGGTGTGGACCGGCTGCCAATCAGCATGTCTCTATTTATGCCTGTCTCGAGCACTCCTCAGTGCTCGAAGATTGCTTTATGTTTGTGAACTGTTTCATGCAAGACTGCATTCTCCTCTGTTTGTTAATTAAAATCATTTTACCTGTTCATCGTCTGCTGATTCCTGCATCTTCGGGTCACAACAATACGGCTGCCATGCGAGTTCCTCACAAAATGGTGTTTTTTTGTTTTTTGTTTTTTTTTACAAAAAGAGCATAAAACATAAAAAAAGATGACAAATATATAAAAAACTTTATATCTCTGGACAGATCTAAAGTTGTCGAAGAATTTACATCGTTGATATATATATACATATATATATACATATATATATATATATATAAATATATATATATATATATATATATATATATATATATATATATATATATATATATATATATATATATATATATATATATATATATATATACACATATATATATATATATATATATATATACATATATATATATATATACATATATATACATATATATATATATATATATATATATATATATATATATATATATATATATATATATGTGTATATATATATATATATATATATATATATATATATATATATATATATATATATATATATATATATATATATATATATATATATATATACAGTGGGGCAAAAAAGTATTTAGTCAGCCACCCATTGATTGTCAATGGGTGGCTGACTAAATACTTTTTTGCCCCACTGTATATATACATATATATATATATATACTGTATATAAATTATAACACTTTTTTTGAGTGTGGCCGTTTTTGGCTAAGGAGGGATAGTGTGAGTTTTTGGGGAAAAAAATGTCATGGTTCCAAAAATAATAATGCATCAAAATCGGTATTATGAATTATTGACCTATTAAAGGCTGTAATTATCTAAAGTATTCCACTTTGTAACTCTGTCACGGTGTAGTTGCGGCTTACTGCGCGGTTCGTTTTCCCGGGATGCAAACGGACGACACCGGACAGGAATGGCAGGTAGGAACATCATTTATTTCTCAAAAAAATCAAAGCACCACCAAGAACAGAAAACAAGTCGAAAGAAACACGTGCCAATCGCACTCGAAACTAAACTTAGCATAGGCTAAGGGACAAGCAAAACTTACGTGACGCGAGCATGAAGCAAACAAAGAAGCCAGGACGAGTGACCGGCAAAAGCAGGGTTAAATAGTGTGTCTGATGAGCAACAGGTGCGCATCCGGAACAACAGAGGCAGGTGAAAATCATAAGTAGCCATGGTAACAAACTCGGGAGGTGCACAAACAGGAACTAAAGGAGTCCAAAACAAACAGAAAACACAAAACATGATCCGGACCACGGATCATGACAAACTCGTTTTTGGTAATTATGCATATATTGTGTGTTTTTCTATTCATAAAAAAAAAATGCTTTTTTACATAAAGAGCATTAAATATATATTTTTTTTAAATACAAATACATACAAACTTTATATCCATGGATAGGTCTGAAGCTTTTAAAGAATTTAAAGTGTTGAAAGTAAAAAAAATATATATGTATATGAGTTACTTATGACTTTTTTGAGCCCGACCATTTTTCATCGCTTAGGAGGAATGGTGTGAGATTTTGGAAAAACCTGTCATAGTTCCAAAAAGGATAGTGCATCAAAATCAGTTTTGTATGAATTATTGACTCACTAAAGGCTGTAATTACCTCATCTAAAGTATTCCACTTTGCATTTTGCACTTTGCTATTTTTTTGGGAAATGATGCATCCTTTTATGCATCCTTCTCCTATCATAAAAAAGATCATAAAACATTTTAAAAAATACAAATATATAAAAAAAAGTTTTATCTTTGGATAGGTCTGAAGCTGTTGAAGAATTTAAAGCGCTGAAAGTTTAAAAAAAATAATAACACATGACTTAGATATGAGACCTTTTTTCAGCGCTTTAGGGGGCTGAATGTTGTTTTGAATTAAGTCAACAAAAGGGTTGAAATTTGCCATTTACAGCTAGAATTCACCAACTCGAGTATTTCATATATATTTCATATATATATATATATATATATATATATATATATATATATATATATATATATATATATATATATATATATATATATATATATATATATATATATATATATATATATATATATGTATGAAATACTTGACTTTCAGTGAATTCTAGCTATATATATATATATATATATATATATATATATATATATATATATATATATATATATATTTATTTATTTATTTATTTTATTTACATAGAAAAAAAAAAATACTTGAATTTCAGTGTTCCGGTGGCTATCCATTAGATGGCAATATTATCGTGTTTAACTTCTCCGTTCATTGGGCAGGCAAGCTGTTTATATTGTGGGAAAGCGGACGTGAGAACAGGCTGTCCCCACTCAGTCTCAGGTCCGCATTGAGCTGGAGGGGGCGTGGCCTCCAGCTCCGGCTGAATACCGGGAGTTTGTCGGGAGAAAATCTCTGCCGGGAGCTTGTCGGGAGAGGCGCTGAATACCGGGATTCTCCCGCTAAAATCGGGAGGGTTGGCAAGTATGTTATATACAGTATGTTGGTTTGGGTCTAAATCCGGTGTGCACAAACAAATCAAAGCGTGCGGCGGCCATTTTAGTAGTTTTCACCTTCAAAACCAGTACAAATGTATTTTCAAATATTTAGAAAATGCAATTTTGATTGCCGAAGGGCCAAAGCCAAACTGAAATGCTAGCAGTTAGCACGCTGGCCAGATAGCATCAAGTAACAAAATTATAAGCAAAACGAGCAAAAAAAAGGTACTATGCTAACATGTAATGTAATATGCTTACAGTTCACATTAGTGAAATACTGAAATATGCTAAATACCTGTTGAATTTGCTAAAAAAAAAAGCCAGCAGGCTAATGTTAGCAAGCTAAAATGCTAACTGTAACGTTTTCAGTACTAAAATATATTACTCCGATGTGTGTACCCGAAAAATGTGTTTAAAATGCTACAGTAGCATGCTAAAGTTAGCATGCATCAAGTACCAAAATATGACTGAGGTGTGTGTAAACCACTAAAATAGCTAACAAAGAAGCTAGCATACTAACAAAGGTATCATATGTCAAGTAACTGCAAAATTAGCAAAAAAAAAGCTAGCATGCTAATATTAAAATGCTAAGTATTGTGACAGGAGTTGTTTAAAGATGAGCTACGGTTTGGACACCTCTGGTTTATTTTCTTCACTCATGGTGCTGCTGTACGGTTAAAATGGCACATCATCACTTTGGCCCTTAGACAAAGTTTGGGCATCCCTGCATTAGAGCAAAAGCAAGGCATTAGCAAGACAGGGATGGAAAACGCACAAAGCAAATCTTTGATATTTTTGGAGCATGATGGATATGCTTGACTTGCCTTGTGTTGTCCTTCCCCAGCAGGGAAGGTGACTATGCTGCAGTAATAATGCAGTTATTACAACATTTCTGAGTGCACATCTGAGACACTAAATACTACCTTCCATACTACCAGATAATATCAGCTAAAAGCCACCATCGAGCTCCAGATAGCCAAGTATACACTCCCAGTGTGCACATTGGTGTTACTTTAGAAAAGAACATAATGTGTTACACTTAAAATTAATCACGTTCTTCTTCAACATTTATGCCGTTTGAGCTTTCACTGTGCAGCTCGGCATGTAAAATGTAAATGAACATAATCAGGAACTGAGCTGTGTTTAACCAAGTGGGCTAAAATATAAAACCTTCATGTAGCCCAGCAGGCACAAGACTTTGATACAATGTTGATTATACATGCATGTCCTTTAAAACTGACTTTGAAACAACGTTGCAAAATAGTTGCATTTGTAAATTGAGACAACGTTGGTGTCTAACTTTGGATCCATGTTGTTGTTTGGGAAAAGACCAAATTTCAAAGGTCAAATCATTGTCAGAACCCAACATTGATTAAACGTCGTCAAAAAGCATGTTGTTCCAATGTTATGTTTGAGTTGCTCAATGTCAGAACCTAATTCAACAAGTTTTCAACCTTGTTTTAATGTCTTGTGCCTGCTGGGAAATTACTGTCCTGTATGACAATACTTTCTGTGTTGACTTGAGAGACACCCATAATCACACACTGTTCCCAAAATGTAAATTTCACTCAATTATATTTATTATGTATTCACACTTAATTTAATTCAAACAAATTAAAAATGTTGTCATGAGCCTTTAGGCCACAAACATTGATCTTACCTGTTTGAACTACATTTTAATATTTTGCTGTGTGTGTTTTTTTCGCAAGGTTTGCACATAAATGTCACTTTATGAATATGGATGGGCACCTTTCACATTTAAACCAATGCTCTACCAATTCCCCGTGCCTCGGAATTGATACCAATACTAATCAACACCAATTATTGGTACATTTGTGTGAGTTATTGTGGTAATAATAAAATATTGTTTACTATTTAACATTGAACAGTGAGCTGATAATGATAACTGCTGTTCAGTTGTTATATTTTGTTTTCTTACAGTTCTGTGTATCATTTGCAATTATGCATTCATTTCAGTTTGTCCGACCTAGGAGGTAGCCAGCAGGCACAAGACATTAAAACAACGTTGAGAACTTTTTGAATTAGGTCCTGACATTGAGCAACTCAAACATAACGTTGAAACAACATGATTTTTGACTACGTATAATCAATGTTAGGTTCTACGTTGATTTGACCATTGAATTTTGGTTATTTTCCAACCAATATTCTAAAACACAAATACAACGTTGAAACAACATGCTTTTTGACAACGTTTATGCAATGTCATGTTGTGATGTTGATTTGACCATTGAAATGTGGATCCAACGTTTGCTTTACGTTTGTAAAGTTTGCTTTACGTTTGTAAAGTTACAAAAGATTTAAAGTTAGTATTATTTGCGGATGATACAACAGCGTTTTGTTCAGGAGAGAACACACAAGAGATAATACAAATAATAACAGAAGAAATTAACCAATTAAAAAGATGGTTTGACAAAAACAGACTATCGTTGAATCTTAGTAAAACTAAAATAATGCTATTTGGTAACAGTAGAAGAGAAAGTCAAACACAAAAACAAATAGACGGAATAGAAATTGAAAGAGTAAATGAAACCAAATTTCTAGGTATAATGATTGATGATAAATTGAACTGGAAATCTCACGTAAAAAATATACAACATAAAGTTGCAAGAAACACGTCAATAATGAATAAAGCAAAACATGTTCTAGACCAAAAATCCCTTCATATTCTCTACTGCTCACTAGTGTTACCATATCTGAGCTACTGTGTAAAAATATGGGGAAATAATTACAAAAGTACACTTCATTCATTAACGGTGTTACAAAAAAGATCAGTTAGAATAATACATAATGTTGGATATAGAGAACATACAAACCCTTTATTTATTGAATCAAAAATACTGAAATTCCACGACATAGTGAATTTGCAAACAGCTAAAATTATGCACAAAGCAAACTATAACCTGCTACCCAAGAATATACAACAATTCTTCTCAAAAAAAGAGGAGAAATATAATCTTAGAGAAAAACGTAATTTAAAACATTTGTTTGCACGTACAACACTTAAGACCTTCAGTATATCAGTATGTAGAATTAAATTATGGAATGGATTAAGCAAAGCAATCAAACAATGTACTAATATGATACACTTCAAGAAACTCTTCAAACTTAAAGTGTTTACAAAGTACAAAGAAGAAGAACCATGACAAACATTCTCAATTTATTTCATCCATCCATTCATTCATTCTTAAAGTAATCTTACTTATCTCATCATATGAAATATGACTTACTTCACCAATTATTATTATTAAATTGTTACTATTATTTATTTATTTATTTTTATTGTGATTACTTATGGAGTTTATTGTGAAAAAATTGTGAACAGGAAGTGAACAAAAAGTTTTGCAACTGTTATGTAAAGAAAAGGGGTAGGATTAAATAAGCTCTGATTCTTCCTACTCCTTTTCGAACATGTTGAAAAGAGAAACTGGAAGTTGTGATGTATCATGTTGTATGCTTGCATGTTCGAAATAAACTCAAACTCAACTCAACTCAACTCAACGTTAGACATCAACGTTGTCTCAATATAGAAATATAACGTTTTTGCAATGTTGTTTCAAAGTCAGGTTTAAAGAACATGTATGTATAAACAACGTTGTCTTGTGTCTTCAGCGTAGTCTTTGCCATTAAGTTCAATGTGCCAGTCTTGTCTTTTGTTGAGTCATACACAGTGTTAATACTGTAAGTATTGTACTTATTACTTGACCTGGGCCAATATTTAATAAGTCAATAAATGAACTTGATGACTTTGCCAGCCTCACTAAATCGCCATTTTTACAGGCTGCGATAGCAGTCACACTTTGCATCGGTTTCAAGCAGCCTCAACAAACCAGTAGCGAGAGTAAGAATTTGGAGAAAAAAGATGATCGCAAAATAAAAGCCACTGCACCATTGTGAAAACATTTCAGTTTTAAACGTTTGCAACAACAACCTCTGAGCCAATCAACACTGAGGGGAAAGTTTGCAGAATCTGCTGGAGAATGGTGCCGACAAAAGAAAACTTGCATGACCACTTGAGAAACACAACCACCCGACTTAGCATTTCCAACTGGTAAAAGATGTGCACATGAAGGTGCAGAGTCTTTGCCCGACAGTCCACACTCAGTGAGGTGAACTCGGTCAGTGCAAATGAAACAGCGCAAAATGGTGTGCGCTCACCTCGCCAAACACTGCTGAAAAACTAGCATTTCAAAAAATGCTGCAAAAGTTTGACAGACATTGGTCATGATGTCATGTCATGTTGGCGTTCCTTGCTCGGAGTCTGCAAGGCCAGGGGTTTTGAACTGTGATACCAGCTCCATCTAGTAGTACGCCAAATATCCACTTGATTAAAGTACAGTGTTTTATTTTCCTATCCACAAACACATTGTCACTGTTCAAACTGTGTGTAATGTTACAGTGGCCCAAAATATTAAATATACTTGTTGAATAAAACCTCTGCCTTGTTTTATTGAATACTTGGGCCTATTATGCTTATTATGCTACTGTGTTTTAATGTTAGTCATAATTGTGGTACTTCAAGTGTTTTCTGAGGTGGTACTTGGTAAAAAAAAAAAAGTTTGAAAACCCCTATGCTAGACTAAAGGTTTTTTTTTTTTGCATATGACTTATTAATACATCTGCGTATACTACAGTGTTTATATTGTTACTCATCACATGTGTTTAAAAAGGTCCCAATTGGATTGCCAGTTAACTCATGTACAACTCTATATATATATATATATATATATATATATATATATATATATATATATATATATATATATATATATATATATATATATATATATATATATATGTATATATATATATATATATATATATATATATATATATATATATATATATATATATATATATATACACATACATATATATATATATATACATACATACATATATACATATATATATATATATATATATATATATATATATATATATATATATATATATATATATATATATATATATATATATATATATATATGTATGTCTATATAGTTTAAGCATGTGTACTAAAAACTAAACACACGAGAGATCATTGCAAAATTATATTAACAATATGGAAACATATTTCTAAAAATTTTGTCTGCTGCGTCTGGGATAATGAAGACATTTTAAATGTGATGTGATGAATATGATGCTATATGCACTGTTAGTGTCATTGTTACTTGCAAATGATTCAACTTCGATGGCTTTAATTGAAATTACAGAAGAAATTATCAATGCAATAGATAGTAAAAAATGTGCGGCAGCAGTGTTTATGGATCTAACTAAAGTATTTGACACAATTAATCACAATATTTTAATCAAAAAACTAGAATGATATGGCATCAGAAGGTTAGTCTTAAACTGGATAAGAAGTTATCTAACGAACAGGAAACAATACGTGAAGCTAGGCGAACACACATCTACAACGCTAAATATATCCTGTGGTGTACCTCAGAGATCAATACTAGGACCAACATTATTCAATCTCAATATAAATGACATTTGTAAAGTTACAAAATATTTAAAGTTAGTAATATTTGCGGATGATACAACAGCGTTTTGTTCAGGAGAGAACACACAGAAGATAATACAAATAACAGAAGAAATGAACAAATTGAAAAGATGGTTTGCAAAAACAGACTATCTTTGAATCTCAGTAAAACTAAAATAATGCTATTTGGTAACAGTAGAAGAGAAAGTCAAACACAAATACAAAAAGACGGAATAGAAATTGAAAGAGTAAATGAAACCACATTGCTAGGTATAATGATTGATGATAAATTGAACTGGAAATCTCATGTAAAAAATATACAACATAAAGTAGCAAGAAACACGTCAATAATGAATAAAGCAAAACATGTTCTAGACTAGACTAGATCTAACAAAGGTCTAACAACGATCTAACAAAGGTCTTAACTCATTCTCTTTCTATGCCACATCAATGTGGAATGCGCTCCCAACTGTATAAAAGAAAGGGCATCTCTATCCTCCTTCAAAACCGCAATAAAAGTACACCTCCAGGCAGCTACAACCCTAAACTAACACCCTCCCCGGATTGTTAATAATCAAATGTAAACAATCAAATGCAGATACTTTTTCTTATGCCTTCTGATCTCTCTCTCTCTCTCTCTCTCTCTCTCTCTCTCTCTCTCTCTCTCTCTCTCTCTCTCTCTCTCTCTCTCTCTCTCTCTCTCTCTCTCTCTCTCTCTCTGTCCACTACTTGCTGTACATATTCTACCAAGTCAGACCTACACTGTTCCAATATCCATTTCTCTGTTCCAATGTCCATTTCTCTGTTCTCAATTGTTGATGACTGATGATAACAACCAAACCTTGCTTAGGCGGTCCATCGTAGTCGAAGATGACGTAGCTTCCATTTTGTTGCTCTGGTCGGTGGCTATCGTTGCTGACGACGATGCCACTCCATATGACTATGAAGTCCGATCCTGGAACCAAACGTCCTGCCACAGTGGGGACATGTCAGGCCTGGATCAGGGGGCTGGGATGATTCTGGAACTGCATGGTGGTGTCTTCGCCTCCGCTGATCCTTGTTGGTTCCGACACTCCTCCAGATACATGACCCCGTCATGGCATAGCGAGAGCCACAGCGATCGATTGGCTGCAGCTGTCTCAAGTTCGTAGGGTTTGATGTTGCACCTCTTCAATATCCCTTTCAGTTGGTCTTTGTACCGCAGCTTTTGTCCTCCGGGCTTTCTGCTGGCTGAAAGGAGCTGACCATAAAGCATCTGACGAGGCAATCGGTGTCCTGGCATCCGGATGGTGTGACCAACCCACCGGAGTTGTCGCTGTGCCAGGGTGGCCTCTATGCTTATGGACTCAGTGCGCTGTAAGATGTCCGTATGAGGAACTCGATCCTGCCATGTGATGCCAAGAATGCGTTGGAGACATCTGATGTTAAATGCATCAAGGCAGCGGATGTGTCTGCGGTATATTGTGCAGGCTTCTGACCCATACAGCAGAGTTGAAACACACACCGCCCTGTAGACAGACACTTTCGTTGAGGTTCGAATGTGGTTGTTTTCAAACACCCGGGAGCGCAGTCTTCCAAGGGCAGAGGAGGCTGAGTTGATACGAGCCTGGATGTCATCATCGATCTGGCATGTTGGGGTCAGAGTACTGCCGAGGTAGCAAAACTGCTCAACGAGTTTGAGGGGTGTGCCGCTGATGGTAAAGACAGGGGGTGTAGGGGATGGGGACCTCTCCTGGATGAGAACCTCTGTTTTCAGGATGTTGATCACCAGACCTAGTGAGCGGTAGACTGATGACATGGTGTCTAGTGCATGCCGCATGGCATCAGGAGTGTGGGCGAGGAGTGCGCAGTCGTCTGCATATTGCAGCTCCTGGATGTTGGTGCCGGACATCTTCGTCTTTGCCTGTAGGCGCCGGATGTTGAATAGGCTCCCATCCAGGCGAAACTCGATGGAGACACCACTATCCTTTGTGATGGACTGGCGGAATAGGAGTGTGGCTGCTGCCAGAAAAAGATTGAAGATCGCTGGGGCCAGTACACACCCCTGCTTCGCCCCTACTTTCACTGGGAAAGAGGGGGACTGTTCACTGCCTACAAGTACACAGGCCTGCATACCATCGTGAAACTGTTTTAGGATGCTGAGAAACTTGGGGGGGACACCAAACTTCCTGAGGATGCTCCAGAGCAAATCACGGTCAACTGTGTCAAAGGCCTTGGTGAGGTCAATAAAGGTAATGTAGAGGTCCTTGTTTTGTTCCCTGCATTTCTCCTGGATTTGACGGGCAGCGAAGATCATGTCTAGTGTACTTCGGTTCTTTCTGAAGCCACACTGTGTCTCTGGGAGGATGCCCTCTGTTAGAAATGAAAGGCGAGAAAGCATAATTTTCGCAAGTACCTTGCCGGCCACTGAGAGAAGGGAGATGCCACGACTGTTTCCACAAGATGATTTATCTCCTTTCTTCTTGTAGATGGTGACAATGTTGCTGTCTTTCCATTCTTGAGGCAGGGCCTCCCTGTGCCAGATGGTTAGTATGAAGTGAAACAGCTTCCGCTTCAGTTGATAGCCTCCCTTCTTCAGTATCTCAGCCAGAATTCCGTCAGGGCCAGGGCTCTTGTTGTTTTTGAGGCTCCTGATTGCAGTAAGGACCTCACTGAACATGGGGGGATCATCAAGGAAGGGAGAAGGCGGGAGATCTGGGAGTGCATTGAGCACTGATGGATCAGAGGGGTTTATTTTATTGAGCAGTGAGTCGACGTGCTCAGCCCAACGCTCAAGAATTTGTTGTTTATCCTTGAATAACACATGTCCATCTGCGGATCTTACTGGAGCGATGCTTCGCTTTTGTGGGCCATAGATGGATTTTGCAGCAGCGTAGAATGCGTAGGTATTATTAGCATCTGCATATCCCTGGATCTCCTGGGCTTTTTTGAGCCACCACTCATTTTCCATGAACCGCAGTTGTTTCTGTGTCTCAGCTCTGGTTGTTTTATAATGGTGGAGGAGTGATGGAGAGTGAGGGTTGGAGAGCAGGGCAGCATGGGCTTTGCGCTTGGCGTCCAGCAGATCCTGTATTTCTACCGAGCTGTTGTCGAACCAGTCTTGATGGTGCTTCTGAGTAAAGCCGATGGTTTCAGAGGCAGCTTGATGTAATGTTGACCTCAGTTTTGCCCACTCACTGTCCATGTCACAGGTAGTACCGTAATCCTCCAAGGTGGAAAGCCCCGTAGCTAGCTTGCTGCGGTAGTGAGATGTACACTCTGGAGAATCCAGGGCCCTGCAGTTCAGTCGCTTTCTTGGCTGCTGTTTCTTGTGCGGGGGTCGGATTTTCATCCTCAGCTTGGATCTGATCAGCCGGTGGTCAGTCCAGCATTCAGCCCCACGTAAGGCCCTGGTTATGCAGACGTCTTGACTGATGATAACAACCAAACCTAACCCCCACCCCCACACCCCGGATTGTAAATAATGTAAATAATTCAATGTGATTATCTTGTGTGATGACTGTATTATGATGATAGTATATATCTGATAGTATATATCTGTATCATGAATCAATTTAAGTGGACCCCGACTTAAACAAGTTGAAAAACTTATTCGGGTGTTACCATTTAGTGGTCAATTGTACGGAATATGTACTTCACTGTGCAACCTACTAATAAAAGTCTCAATCAAGCAATCAATCAAACCAAAAATCCCTTCATATTCTCTACTGCTCGCTAGTGTTACCATATCTGAGTTATTGTGTAGAAATATGGGGAAATAACTACAAAAGTACACTTCATTCATTAACGGTGTTACAAAAAAGATCAGTTAGAATAATACGTTATGTTGGATATAGAGAACATACAAACCCTTTATTTATTGAATCAAAAATACTGAAATTCCACGACATAGTGAATTTGCAAACAGCTAAAATTATACACAAAGCAAACTATAATCTGCTACCCAAGAATATACAACAATTCTTCTCAAAAAAAGAGGAGAAATATAATTTGAGAAAAATGTAATTTAAAACATTTGTATGTACGTACAACACTTAAGACCTTCAGTATATCTGTATGTGGAATTAAATTATGGAATGGATTAAGCAAAGCAATCAAACAATGTACTAATATGTTCCACTTCAAGAAACTCTTCAAATTTAAAGTGTTTACAAATTACAAAGAAGAAGAACCATGATAAACATTCTGAATTTATTTCATCCATCCATTCATTTTCAAAATAATCTTCCTCATCTCACCATATGAAATGTAACATACTTCACCGATTTGATTTATTTTTATTGTGATTACTTATGGAGTATATTGTGAATAAATTGAGAACAAAAAGTGAACAAACGTTTTAGCAACTGTTATGTAAAAGAAAAGGGGTAGGATTAAATAATCTCTGCTCCTTCTTACTCCTTTTCGAACATGTTGAAAAGAGAAACTGGAAGTTGTGATGTATCATGTTCTATGCATGCATGTTTGAAATAAACTCAAACTCAACTGAACTCAATGTGCATCATCTTTAATAAAAATACAGAAAGTTTCAAGTGCAAATATCGGTGCGCTAGTAGTAACTACACTGCTGGATTGGATGATATCGAGATTGGATGATATAAAAAAAATTATCAGGATCCTTTTTGTTTTTTGCCATATCGTCCAAGTTTACTAGTAACTAAAACTACAGTAGTTTATGTTTTTTAATTAATTTCCTCAACACTAGTTGTAACTGTCTTAAAACAAATTAGATTTAGACTTGGACTTAGACAAACTTTATTGATCTACAAGGGAAATTGTTCCACACAGTAGCTCAGTTTCAAAGGATGGAAAGGGTAAGGATGGAAAGGATAATGAAGGTATTAAGTAGAGTAAAAATGTACCATAGTAGCAATATAAAATATAACATATATGTAATATTGACATATTATATATACAGTATATAATATATACTGATATATTATATTATTGTATTATATTATATTTTTATATAATATATACAATATATAACAAATCCCAATTACCATGTACAATATTACAGTATATGGAACAGCAGCAGCAAAAAAAAAAAGGAATTAAACTAACATACCTGTCCTTTTTTCTAACTCAGAATCTGATAATAGACCGATCGAATGACTCAAAATGTGTCTTGGTTCATCTCAGACAACTATTGTATTTTTCTACAAGCTTCCTAAAATGAGTTACAGGACTAAACGTAACAGGAGTACGTTTTTGTCATTGAATTATCAAATGCTGTACATGAAATATAGCCTCATATTTCATCATGTTGACACTAATATCAGTGATTCAACAAAAAATATATTTGAAAAATAAATGAATAGCAAAAAAGAATTTGGTGACAGGTCTGTGCTGGGATTTTACATTCATTCATTCATTCATTTAGTAGAGCATTAAAAGATCGATCTTGCATCTGACAAAAAAACAACAACTCACAAAATCTGGCCCCGCTGCTCCCAGTGTGGCAAGTCAGAGTAGTAGGAGAGGCTCTAGACCACAGAGCCTACAACTTCTCTTTTCTCTATTTATAATTCGATTCCAAGAATAATAATGTCACACTCACATTAAAAACATCAGTAGATTCAACACTGTACAGTGCAAACAAGAAAATTCATGGTGTACAAATGTATCTGCAAGCATTATTTTGGCGACATTGTGACAAGCAGGCAGCACGGTGGTGCAGGGGTTAGTGCGTCTGCCTCACAATACGAAGGTCCTGAGTAGTCCTGGGTTCAATCCCGGGCTCGGGATCTTTCTGTGTGGAGTTTGCATGTCCTCCCCGTGACTGCGTGGGTTACCTCCGGGTACTCCGGCTTCCTCCCACCTCCAAAGACATGCACCTGGGGATAGGTTGATTGGCAACACTAAATTGGCCCTAGTGTGTGAATGTGAGTGTGAATGTTGTCTGTCTATCTGTGTTGGCCCTGCGATGAGGTGGCGACTTGTCCAGGGTGTACCCCGCCTTCCGCCCGGATGCAGCTGAGATAGGCTCCAGCGCCCCCCGCAACCCCGAAGGGAATAAGCGGTAGAAAATGGATGGATGGATGGATGTGACAAGCAGATCAGCCAGTAAGCCACGCCTTCATCCTCTTCATCTTACACGCACACATGCAGTAACGTAATGATGAATGCACTGATTCATATTTTGGTAAACAAAACAACCACTAAGTAAATGGGTTATACTTGTATAGCGCTTTTCTACCTTCAAGGTACTCAAAGAGCTTTGACACTATTTCCACATTCACCCATACATTCACACACTGATGGCGGGAGCTGCCATGCAAGGCCCTAACCACGACCCATCAGGAGCAAGGGTGAAGTGTCTTGCTGAAGGACACAACGGACGTGACTAGATTGGTAGAAGCTGGGGATCGAACCAGGAAAACTCAGGTTCAAACATAAATTAACGTTGTTAATGGACAATCATGCATTACATACATTACCTTTTGCACTATATTAATTTATATTACTATGTGTTGTCAACTTTGTACTTTTTTATGTCATTGCCTGAAATAAATAAATAAAAAAATAAAAAATTTAAATTAAAAAACATTGTTACCCTAGGGTAAACTGGATAACACATGGCACACTGACAACGCTTAACCTATTGTTACTATAACCATCTACAAGGTTAATATAGGTTGCTTCTCTTTCTTCCCCTCCATTTTTCTGCTTTCTTTTGTATCTCTAGTTATCATTACGTATATGTATTGTTGCATTTGAACAACTGTATTGTTGATAATAGAGGTAAATTATTGGTATTGTTCATTATCAATAGCACTATTTCTATTGGTATTTGTATTGCTCCATTTGTAGTGTAATGCTCATTGTCATTTCTGTATTATTATTTATTTTGCTAACTGCTTCTTTGCTATCACTTTTACCATCATATTTGTACATATCGTATTTGCGGATGTTGCTCTATTGTTGTTATTATTGTTGTGTTTGCTGTTGTCTTTTTTGTCTCTCTGTCTTATCCTGAAGGAATCAATAAAGTACTATCTATCTATCTATCCCCCTCTTGTGCCCACAATTTCCCCCTCTGTCTTTCTTGTTTTCTCTCTCTATCCCCTCCTGCTCTGAAACCAGCTGCACCAAATGATAATATAAATACATTTAATAATGTCAAATACAAATAATGTAACAAGAGAAGTATCCTACACTTCTCTTTTGTAAAGTAACTCTGAACAGCCGATATGGGCATCTACATCAACTATATGATTTGCCTTACATAAACGACATGTCATCGGCATGCGACTGTGAATTGTTTTTGTTTTTGTTTGCGGATGACTCTGCCTTGCTGGTATCCGGCAAGGACAAGTCACAGGTGGAGAAAATCATCAGTGCTGAGCTGTGTAGAACTTGCACCTGGCTCGCTGACAACAAGCTATCCATACACTTGGGTAAAACAGAATCCATCCTGTTTGGGTCCCACATCAACCTTAAAGGCCTACTGAAATGATTTTTTTTTTATTTAAACGGGGATAGCAGATCTATTCTATGTGTCATACTTGATCATTTCGCGATATTGCCATATTTTTGCTGAAAGGATTTAGTATAGAACAACGACGATAAAGATTGCAACTTTTGGTATCTGATAAAAAAAAGGCTTGCCCCTACCGGAAGTAGCGTGACGTAGTCAATTGAACATATACGCAAAGTTCCCTATTGTTTACAATGATGGCCGCATGAAGTGAGAGAGATTCGGACCGAGAAAGCGACAATTTCCCCATTAATTTGAGCGAGGATGAAAGATTTGTGGATGAGTAAAGTGCAAGTGAAGGACTAGTGGGGAGTTGAAGCTATTCAGATAGGGAAGATGCTGTGAGAGCCGGGGGTGACCTGATATTCAGCTGGGAATGACTACAACAGTAAATAAACACAAGACATATATATACTCTATTAGCCACAACACAACCAGGCTTATATTTAATATGCCACAAATTAATCCTGCATAAAAACACCTACGTGTTTGTTATGCTAGCTCCTAGCTCCTCTGCTAGCTCCTAGCTTCATAGAACACGCCAATACAATTCAAACACCTGATCAACACACACACAATCACTCAGCCCAAAAGACCGTTCACCTAACCCAAGGTTCATAAAGCTTGTATATTTTTAAAAAGTTACGTACGTGACGCGCACATACGGTCAAGCTATCAAATGTTTAGCAGCCAAGGCTGCATACTCACGGTACCTGATATTCAGCTGGGAATGACTACAACAGTAAATAAACACAAGACATATATATATACTCTATTTGTGGTAATCTGTAAATGTCCTTGCCTATTTCTATTGTCTGCACCATGTTCACTCTCTCTCTCATCCACAGTATGGAGTGCAGCTGACGCAAGGCAGCAGCACACACCTGAGCTTGATTAGCAGCAGCCTATTTTAACTGGCTGCTGACGGCCGGTGAGCGCCGGAACTTTGCCATTGCTATCAAACGGTTGGTCGTGCAAGAGGACTCACTAAGTCGCGAACCTTTCACCTCAGGTTGGCCCGTTTAATCCTAGCCTTGTCTAGCGTTTTATTTTGGTACCTTGTTTTATCACTTCTCTCATGAAGTATATTTTTCCTAGCCTTGTCTAGCGCCTTTAGTTTTGTGTTTTTTTATTTTACTCTCAGTAGTTTGTTACATGGTGTGTTGTGTTTTCCACCATCGCCATTGTTTTGTTTTGCTACCTTGTGCTTCCGCCAAATAAAGAGGAAGAACAATTGAAAACCCAAACTCGTCTCTGCATCCTTGGGATCCACATCACCACATCCTAACAGAAAGTTCCGGCCAAAACGATGGAACCCGCAGAGACAGACTCCTGGAAGAGAGCATTGCAAGGCCAGGCTCAAAGGATCAACCAGCAGGGGGACCAGCTTGACCACCTGAGCCGAGGTCTACAGGGGATGTCGGAGCGCCAAGACGCCATGTTGGAGCGAATCAACATGCTGTTAGCCACCGTCGTACCCACCTCGACCACCGTGCCTGACCAGGCATCCACCCAGCCTCCACAACCCGCTAGTACTAGCAATATACGGCTTTCCCGACCCGAACGTTTTTCCGGGGAAAAGGAAGACGTAAGACAATTCCTGACGCAGTGTGAACTCCATTTTGAGCTAAACGCGTCCGCTTTCACCTCTGAGCGGGCTAAAGTAGCGTTTGTGATCTCTCACCTGTCTGGCCGCGCTGGCACCTGGGCGACTGCCGAATGGAACCGTCAGACCACCTCCAGCTCCACATACGCGAACTTTTCCAAGTCCTTGAAGCAAATATTCCAACGACGACTCCCAGGTAGAGAGGCAGCGAGATCCCTTTTCCGGCTGCAACAGGGTTCACGACGGGTCGCGGATTACGCGATCGAGTTCCGCACCATGGCGGCCGACTGTGACTGGGGTCCCTCGGCGTTGTTGGACGCCTTCTTCCTGGGTCTCGCGGACGAAATTCGCCATATGATGATCCCGCTGTCACTCCCGACGAACCTGGATGATCTTATTGAGCTGGCGGTGCAAATCGACTTCCGCCTACTAGAGGAGAGGAGGGATCGACTAGGAAGACAAGCCCCACCTTGCAGCCAATCAGCGCCTGCTAGACCCGCCATCTGCAAGACGGAGCAACTCGTCCTCGAAGACACCTCTCCTTCATGGCAGATAGACGAGCCAATGCAACTGGGAGGCCGTCGACTCACCACCGCTGAGAGGGAACGCCGTTTTCGCCTCCAACTCTGCCTATACTGTGGGGCCGCTGATCACCTCATCTCCCGCTGCAAGGAACTGCCGCGCCCCGCGGCACGGCCACGAGCGCGCCCTCACTCGCCAGAGGACACGTCCACCAGAGGTCGCCGTTCTCCTTCGTTGGCCGCAGGCAGAATGCAGCTAAAAGGTACTCTTTCTTGGCCTAACCAACAAATAGACATTTGCGCTCTCATTGACTCGGGCGCAGATGATAACTTTTTGGATTTTGAGTTCATGAGACTCCATAAGATTCCTGTTGTAAAACTGTGTGTACCCAAGAGGGTGTATTCTCTAGATGGGCGCCTATTAGCCAGCATAACCCACCAGACACTCCCACTCAACCTGCGCTTGTCTGGAAATCATTGTGAGAAAATAATTTTTTTGATTGTGCCATCACGGTCCGCGCCCATCATTCTTGGGTTAACCTGGTTACAGAAGCATAACCCGAGCATAGACTGGCCTCGTTCGGCCATTATTAATTGGAGTGTTACCTGCCACCTACATTGTCTCCGTTCCGCAGCGGGATCTCACACACCGCCACCTACCACCGTTGTAGAGAACATAGACTTGACAAACGTGCCCACAAACTACCATGACTTAAGAGCGGTGTTTAGCAAAGATAGAGCACTCTCACTTCCCCCCCACCGACCCTACGATTGCGGTATCGATTTGCTAGCCGGAGCGGCTTTACCATCGACCCGTTTGTACAAGGTGTCGAACACCGAACTCAAAGCACTAGAGGAATACATAAACACTTCAATAGCTGCGGGCCTCATTCGCCCCTCGACCGCACCAGTAGCCGCCGGATTTTTTTTTGTCGAAAAGAAGGACAAGTCCCTACGGCCTTGTATAGACTACCGCGCTCTTAATCTGATTACTGTCAAGAATAAGTATCCTCTTCCTCTCCTTGATTCTGCATTTACTCCCTTACAGTCCGCAAGGTTTTTTACTAAACTCGATCTACGTAACGCGTACCATCTAGTTCGCATCCGAGAGGGGGATGAATGGAAGACCGCATTCAACACTCCTCTCGGACATTTTGAGTATCTTGTCATGCCGTTTGGACTTACAAATGCACCTGGCGTTTTTCAGGGCTTCATTAATGATATTTTTCGGGACATGACAGGGCGGTTTCTCTTCGTTTACCTGGACGACATATTAATTTATTCTTCGACATTTGACGAACATGTGCAGCAGGTTCGGTTAGTCCTTCAACGTTTGCTCGAAAATAAACTGTTCGTCAAGGCAGAAAAATGCGAGTTTCACTCATCTTCCATACCCTTCTTAGGATTTATCATTGAGGAGGGTAGACTCAGACCGGACCCTGCTAAAGTCAAAGCAGTAGTAGACTGGCCCACTCCGGTGTCCAAGAAGCACCTCCAGAGATTCTTGGGCTTCTCTAATTTTTATCGGCGATTTATTCGCAATTTTAGTCGCGTCGCGGAGCCACTTACGAGGCTAACTTCTACTAAGGTTCTGTTCGAATGGACACCCGATGCTAATTCCGCGTTCCTAAGGCTAAAAAGATTGTTTACGTCGGCTCCTGTGCTTTGTTACCCTGACCGTTCTCTCCAATTTTTTGTTGAAGTGGACGCTTCTGATTCAGGTGTAGGGGCCGTACTCTCCCAGCAATCTACCAGCGACCAGAAGTTGCACCCCTGTGCTTTCTTCTCTCGTCGCCTATCCCCTGCCGAGAAGAATTATGACATTGGCAACAGGGAGCTTCTGGCGGTCATCTTGGCCCTTCAGGAGTGGAGACACTGGCTGGAAGGGGCGGAGCTACCATTCATCGTCTACACGGACCACAAGAACCTGTCCTACTTAAGGACCGCACAGAGACTGAACCCTCGCCAGGCCAGGTGGGCACTATTTCTGACCCGTTTTAACTTTATCATCACTTTCCGACCTGGTTCTCAGAATGGGAAGCCCGATGCCCTGTCCCGTGTCTACTCTTCGTCCTTGGAAGATTCCTCACCTGAACCTATTGTTCCCCATACCCACTTCATTGGGGGACTCCAGTGGGACATCGAGCGGCAGGTCTTGGAGGCCCTGAAGTCGGACACATCTCCGCGGGGCTGCCCACCAGGTCGGCTGTTTGTGGTTCCTCGGCTCCGTTCCAGCGTTCTGGATTGGGCACATGGGTCGAAGATCGCTTGCCATCCAGGCATTCGTCGCACCAGTTTTATCCTCTCCCAGCGTTTTTGGTGGCCATCCATTCTGGCAGATACGAAGGCGTTTGTGGCAGCATGTCGGGTCTGCTCCCGGAACAAGGCATCCCACCAGGCTCCAGCAGGACTGCTACACCCATTACCCATCCCCTCCCGCCCGTGGTCACACATAGCTGTGGATTTTGTCACAGGACTGCCCCCCTCTGAGGGAAGCGACACCATTTTGACCATTGTGGACCGGTTCTCGAAGATGGCCCATTTCGTAGCCCTCCCCAAGCTGCCGTCTGCTCTTGAAACAGCCCAATTATTAGTGCTCCACGCTTTCCGGCTGCACGGCATCCCCACTGATGTTGTATCCGACAGAGGGCCACAGTTCTCCTCGGCCGTCTGGAGAGCATTCTGCAAGTCTCTGGGGGCCTCCCCTAGCCTATCCTCCGGCTACCACCCTCAGAGCAATGGACAGACCGAGCGGACCAACCAAGACCTGGAGGCGGCCATCCGGTGCACTTGTCATCAGCAACCCGCAACCTGGTCTGAAAGTCTCCCTTGGATAGAATACGCTCACAACTCTCTCATTAGCTCCGCCACCGGTCTGTCTCCATTTCACGTCGCCTATGGTTTCCAACCCCCAGTTTTTCCTTCTACCCAACCCAATGCCGACGTACCATCCGTAACGGCACACCTGCGTCGGGCTCACCAGGCTTGGCGCAACACCAGGGCTGCGTTAAAAAGAACATCGGCCAGGAACCAGGCCTTAGCCAACCGACATCGCACACCAGCCCCACACTACCAGTTGGGACAGAAGGTCTGGTTATCGTCTCGGGACCTACCATTGGCCACCGAATCTAGGAAACTGGCTCCCAGGTTCATTGGACCATTCCCCATTGCCAAGATCATCAATCGTGTGGCAGTCAAGCTCCATCTCCCTAGATCTCTCAAGTGCCATCCTGTTTTTCACGTGTCCCGCATCAAGCCTGTCTCATCCAGCCCACTCAGCCCTCCGGAGGTACCGCCTCCTCCACCCAGGCTGGTTGATGGTCACCCAGCATTTACTGTAAACACCATCTTGGATGTGAGAAGAAGGGGAAGGGGTTTCCAATACCTGGTGGATTGGGAGGGGTACGGCCCAGAGGAACGGTCATGGATTTCGAGATCGCTTATAATTGACAAGGACTTGATCAAGGACTTTTACGTTCGATTCCCAGACAAGCCAGGTAGGCCGCCAGGAGGCGTCCGTTGAGGGGGGGGTACTGTGGTAATCTGTAAATGTCCTTGCCTATTTCTATTGTCTGCACCATGTTCACTCTCTCTCTCATCCACAGTATGGAGTGCAGCTGACGCAAGGCAGCAGCACACACCTGAGCTTGATTAGCAGCAGCCTATTTTAACTGGCTGCTGACGGCCGGTGAGCGCCGGAACTTTGCCATTGCTATCAAACGGTTGGTCGTGCAAGAGGACTCACTAAGTCGCGAACCTTTCACCTCAGGTTGGCCCGTTTAATCCTAGCCTTGTCTAGCGTTTTATTTTGGTACCTTGTTTTATCACTTCTCTCATGAAGTATATTTTTCCTAGCCTTGTCTAGCGCCTTTAGTTTTGTGTTTTTTTATTTTACTCTCAGTAGTTTGTTACATGGTGTGTTGTGTTTTCCACCATCGCCATTGTTTTGTTTTGCTACCTTGTGCTTCCGCCAAATAAAGAGGAAGAACAATTGAAAACCCAAACTCGTCTCTGCATCCTTGGGATCCACATCACCACATCCTAACACTATTAGCCACAACACAACCAGGCTTATATTTAATATGCCACAAATTAATCCTGCATAAAAACACATACGTGTTTGTTATGCTAGCTCCTAGCTCCTATGCTAGCTCCTAGCTCCATAGAACACGCCAATACAATTCAAACACCTGATCAACACACACAATCACTCAGCCCAAAAGACCGTTCACCTAACCCAAGGTTCATAAAGCTCATATATTTTTAAAAAGTTACGTACGTGACGCGCACGTACGGTCAAGCTATCAAATGTTTAGCAGCCAAGGCTGCATACTCACGGTACCTGGTATTCAGCTGAGAATGACTAAAACAGTAAATAAACACAAGACATATATTTACTCTATTAGCCACAACACAACCAGGCTTATATTTAATATGACACAAATTAATCCTGCATAAAAACACCTACGTCTTTGTTATGCTAACTCCTAGCTCCTATGCTAGCTCCTAGCTCCATAGAACACGCCAATACAATTCAAACACCCGATCAACACACACAATCACTCAGCCCAAAAGACCGTTCACCTAACCCAAGGTTCATAAAGCTTATATATTTTTAAAAAGTTACGTACATACGCAAAAAAAAGTTGCGCACATACGGTCAAGCGATCAAATGTTTAGAAGCCAAAGCTGCATACTCACAGTAGCACGTCTGCGTCTTTGTCATCCAAATCAAAGTAATCCTTGTAAGAGTCTGTGTTGTCCCAGTTCTCTACAGGCGTCTGTGTATCGAAGTCAAAAGTCCTCCTGGTTAGAGTCTCTGTTATCCGAGTTCTTCCATCTTGACTGCATCTTTCGGGAATGTAAACAAAGAAGCGCCGGCTGTGTACTGTTGTTGCTGACTTCGTTCGAAAAATACGTCCATTTCGCACCGACAACTTTCTTCTTTGCTTGCTCAGCTTCTTTCTCCATAATGCAATGAACATGATTGCAACAGATTCACGAACACAGATGTCCAGAATACTGTGGAATTATGAAATGAAAACAGAGCTTTTTCGTATTGGCTTCAATGTGGAAGGCATACCCGTGTTCCCCGGGCTACGTCACGCGCATACGTCATCCTCAGAGGCGTTTGGAACCGGAAGTTTAGCGGAAAATTTAAAATGTCACTTTATAAGTTAACCCGGCCGTATTGGCATGTTAAGATTTCATCATTGATATATAAACTATCAGACTGCGTGGTCGGTAGTAGTGGGTTTCAGTAGGCCTTTAAGAAAGTCAATGACTTCACCATAAAAGTAGGTGACATTGTTATCACCAGGAAAGATGAGGTCACCTACCTAGGTTCCATTCTAGAGGCTAACCTTTCCTGTGATAAAATGGCAACCAAGTTAATCAAAAAGGTTAACCAGCGAGCGAGATTTCTCTACAGAATTTCCTCTCTGGTCAACAAAAGCACCTTGAGGATTCTGGCGGGAACTCTCGTTCAACCCTTTTTCGATTATGCATGCACCTCCTGGTACCCCAGCACCTCCAAAACCCTCAAATCTAAACTCCAAACATCTCAGAACAAGCTAGTCAGGTTACTTCTAGACCTCCACCCCAGATCCCACCTCACTCCTACCCACTTCTCTAAAGTGGGCTGGCTCAAGGTGGAGGACAGAGTTAAACAACTTGCACTGAGCCTAGTCTATAAAATCCGCTACACCTCCCTGATACCGAAGTACATGTCAAACTACTTCCTTAACGTAAATGACCGCTATAACCAAGACACCAGGGGGAGCTCCACTAACCACGTTAAACCCAGATCCCGAACTAACAAAGGTCTTAACTCATTCTCTTTCTATGCCACATCAATGTGGAATGCGCTCCCAACAGGTATAAAAGAAAGGGCATCTCTATCCTCCTTCAAAACCGCAATAAAAGTTCACCTCCAGGCAGCTACAACCCTAAACTAACACCCTCCCCGGATTGCTAATAATCAAATGTAAACAATCAAATGCAGATACTTTTCCTTATGCCTTCTGATCTCTCTCTCTCTCTCTCTTTCTCTCTCTCTCTCTCTCTCTCTCTCTCTCTCTCTCTCTCTATGTCCACTACTTGATGTCCATATCCCCCCCCCCCTCCACACCCCTGATTGTAAATAATGTAAATAATTCAATGTGATTATCTTGTGTGATGACTGTATTATGATGATAGTATATATGATAGTATATATCTGTATCATGAATCAATTTAAGTGGACCCCGACTTAAACAAGTTGAAAAACTTATTCGGGTGTTACCATTTAGTGGTCAATTGTATGTACTTCACTGTGCAACCTACTAATAAAAGTCTCAATCAATCAATCAATCAGCTGCACAGGACAAAAAAAAAAAAAGGAAAACTCAGGTTGCTGGCATGGCCACTCTCCCAATCGCGCTACGCCGTCCCCAAGCCGACGTATGGCCAAGACTCAGCTGTCTACCTGCACCTCAGGGAGAAACAGCACTCCTTTGGGTACAAAAATGTACAGATTCTGGACAGGGAGGACAGATGGTACGAAAGAGGAGTGAGGGAAGCCATCTATGTCAAGGTTGAAAAACCATCCCTGAACAGAGGAGGTGGTCTGCGACACCACCTGTCCCCCACATACAATACTGTCCTTTCAACTGTTCCTAAAAGACTATGCAACTTAGCCTCCAACAGGAGTTAGAAACAGAAGGTGACCAGAATGCCATTTGTGCCATTTGTTTACAACTGAATGGAATGCTTACGCGGGGGATTCCGACTATTTTGGACTGGTAGTTGTCGATCCACGACGATCGTTCTGCCACACAATACCTCAATGCTAATGCTGGAAATTACACTTCAACGACTGTCGTTGGCTTTGACAGTAGGATTGCTGGTTTGCATCAAAACAGTTGTTTTTCTCACTACGGACCTTCTTTGCACAGGCACACCCTCCTGGGTTTGGAGTCTAAACATTTGGGGTTTTGGCACCAGCCGCTAGACTAGATCTGACCAATGAAGTCTATGAACTGATGAAGCCTACTCGGATGAGAGGCGAAACATCTTCGAAGACAAACCAAACAGTCCAGTTAGGATCGATTGAATGCCCTGAGATGACAATGACCTGGACCAATGAGAACATTCTCAGAAATGCAGTAACGAGACCCAGAAGCCTCCTATTAGGTTTGTGTGCAAATGTACTGATTTTGATTCAAGTAAATGCTAAAAAACGATTGAGAAAACAAAGTTGACTGCAGAAATCTTAATATTTATTTCACAGTTTTATTTGTTTTTCATCATGACTGTATGTCCCTGCAGTGGACCATGTGACCAGCGTTGTTAATTCAATCAATCAATCAATCAATGTTTATTTATATAGCCCTAAATCACAAGTGTCTCAAAGGGCTGCACAAGCCACAACGACATCCTCGGTACAGAGCCCACATACGGGCAAGGAAAAACTCACCCCAGTGGGACGTTGCCAGCTTGTGCCGCTAATCCCTAGCTAGCAACTAGAAAGCGGAGTATTTTTACAGAGCCAATCGTGAATTATGTGTTTCGTTACTACATTGCTGTCACAAAATACATTTTCATGTTTCCAGTTTCGGACTGCAAGAGTGCTTGAAGACAATTATTGCATCGACAAGGAAGCCAAAGAGGAGAGCGCTTACCTGTTGGTGAGTGGTCCAATGAAGGGGTTGGTGATCAGCTGCACCGTGGCCTTGGAGGCAAACAACAATCCCACTTTGACATTCTCGTTGATCAGCTTGTTGGTGGAGTGAGGGCAGTCGGAGGAGTTGTCCGGCAGCTCGACAACAGCGGTAGTGGTGAAAGTCGGAACGACGCCGTCCGTTGCCCTGACCGTGGCGTTGGAGCCCGACGAGCGCACCGTATTGTCGTACAACGACACGATCTGTTCAAACGCTGCCGGGGGAGTCTGCTTCTGGGCTGATGTGTTGTTTGATACGACGGCCGATGACTCATCCAGGTTGTACAGGTAGCTTGGGATGATGGGCACTGGAGGGCATAAGAAAGACAAGATTGAACCTGACGTGACCACTGGCTCTTTGAGGGGGCAACGGCGTACACACTAGGGATGTGCGGCTTGATACTGAAATATCGATACTGCTGATACCAGATCTTTATGCTCTAATATCGATTCTCAAATGAAAATATGTAAACTTTTGATACTTAAGTCATTTGAGATAATGTTTTTCATTAACAGGAAGACAGGGTTAAAAAGTAGCGAAAGTTGTGAATGAGGCAATGTGTTGAGTGCTTTTGTTTAAAACATTATTTTTACGTTAACATATTCATGTAACTGAATTACTTTTTTCCCAATAGTAGTTATTATTAATTTATTTATTTTAATGCTTTTATTATTTTACTTATTTCCTTTAATGTGGTTTGAAACACCATTTTCGTGTACTTTGTATGATTTCGTCCTCTGCATTTTCCTGTTGTAGCAGCTTGCCTATATTGTTATTTACGCCGCTACCTCAATATACTTCAGAGTTGAAAATGTATTGTATTCTTTATGCTATGTGATATGTTATTATTTGAAATACAGTTTTTTTTTTTTTTTGCAGACACATAGTAGGTATATTTGCACAGGTATCGAATCGGTATCGCAAATACCAGCCAGAATTTTGCTCGGTATCGGATCAGAAAGAAAATCAGTGGTATCACACATCACTAGAATGCAAATTTAAAATATTTGTGAGTACATCTGCGGTCCCCTCCAAGGTTTCTCATTGTCCCATTGGGTTGAGTTTTTCCTTGCCCTGATGTGGGATCTGAGCCGAGGATGTCGTTGTGGCTTGTGCAGCCCTTTGCGACACTCGTGATTTAGGGCTATATAAATAAACATTGATTGATTGATTGATTGATATATTATATACCGATGGGCTTATTTTGTGTGTTGTTTGCTGTGTTATGTTCCTATTTGATATCAAGTTCATTTTAGAGTGGTGCTGGTTTTTGCTTTCATTAGTAAAAATACATTTCCTGCATTGAAGTTGCTGTGCCTTTGACGACGTCATGTTGACATAAAACCACTTCAAATGCATCGGTAATGAAGTTGTAACGTACATAAAAGCAATACATATATATATATATATATATATATATATATATATATATATATATATATATATATATATATATATATATATATATATATATATATATATATATATATATATATATATATATATATATATATATATATATGCTTGCATGTGACATGTGTAATTTACAGTAAACTCTGGTTTTATTTCTGCAAAGCTGGACAGCCAGTTAACATCTAACTGTCCTCCAATAAGCACACAAGGTTGGTCTTTTCTTGTATTTGCTGGCTATTGTTTGTTGTTATTTTGCAAGAAAAAATGCATTTAAATAAGATACAATTATTTCCCATACATGTGTTTCCTATGTGTTTCTTATAGTTATATATATATATATATATATATATATATATATATATATATATATATATATATATATATATATATATATATATATATATATATATATATATATATATATATATATATATATATATATATATATATATATATATATATATTCACCCATGTACTGGTCTGTAAACATAGTTGTTGTTTTTGAATGTGTTAAGTACATGTGAATTATAAAAGTGACATTTCCAGAACAGTGAAGACGTCGTCTTAGATGTGCTGCGTTCTGCCTCGAATGACAGGACATGTGGGTGGAAAGTGATGAGAATTGACATCGTGCAACAAACAATGGCGGCCAGACACAAAGCAGGGATGTTCAGTTCAACACTCTCAGCCCCGGGGCCACGGCAGTGCCAGGAAAAGGAACTTTATATTTATAGTAAGAGAGCAGGATCACAGCAGACTAGAAGCAGAAGGATTGCATGCACTCACCAATCCAAGCTGCCAAAGCAGGAAACACACCAAGATACGGGACGTAACGATTACTAGTATTGATGATCAGTGTTGGGTTAATTACTGAAAACCAGTAACTAGTTACAGTTACTAGTTACTTTATTTCAAAAGTAACTCAGTTACTTACACCAAAATGTAATGTGTTACTGTGAAAAGTAACTATTTAGTTACTTTTTTTTTTCTTCTTTTTTTTTTAAAGCTCCCATTAATGCCCTTATAGCCTTCATTTCAGTACTGTTATTGCACTGGAGAATAATACAATCTGTTGATCAACTTGACATGCATTTGCATCACTGAACTCTGCTAAGCAATGTGCTCTACATACAACACACAAACAATGTGGTCTACATACAACACACAAACAATGTGCTCTACATACAACACACAAACAATGTGCTCTACATACAACACACAAAGACAAAGATATGTTTCAAAGGGCCAATTTATTTCAGGTCAGAACAAATTGACAAAACTATTTTAAATAGCTGCAACATAACATACATAAGTAACAAACAGCATAATAACAACATAGCTGTAAACCAAGGAAGTACTTAAACTTTACATACCAAAGCCTAACCAGGCGTTTTTTCTCTCAAGGAATTCTGAAATAAAATCTTGTCTGAAGCCCAGAACACTACACATTTCCCCAGTTTTAGTTTAGAGATAAGGAAAGATTGGCCTGCCCCACTAGCATCCCTCTTTTTGTTTGTGAACTTTATAGTCTATACATTTAGAGTGATGTGATAATGAAACACCCTAGAAGTCTAGAAATAAAGAGTATATAAGATAATTGACAGAGTGTGTGTACTATAATTCATAATAACATTGATTATGATTCAATATTATGTTTTGAGCAATGACAGTTTGAAAGAAAAAAAAACAGCTTTGTTTTATTAGTCAACATTGCAACTTTTTCTAAATTACATTTAACCTTTAAGCTTTTTTATTTCAATTTTGTTATGTTTTTGTTTATTTTAATAGTATTTTTAGAATGTGCTGTGGGCCTTTAAAACATTAGCTGTGGGCTGCAAATGGCCTCCGGTGCACACTTTTGACACCCCTGCTATAGATAATAAAAAATTAAATCTGATAAATCTATCGATAAAAAGCTGAGCCTGGCGACGCATGCGTGTTAACAACTCTCTCTCTCTGTCTCTCTCTGTCTCTGCCCCTCCCTCACCAATGTTGCTGCGCACACCCCTCCCCTCCCTCTCTTTCCCCACACTCAGACACACACACAGCGCGCCTCCGTGTGACACAAGAGATTCAGAACGAACGACACCGTAGCGCTGCAATAAAACACACTCAGATCTTCTGTTTCTAGCCGATACTACATAAAAAATAACATAAAATAACGCAGTAACGCATCATGTAGTAACGGTAACTGAGTTACTGAATATAAAAAATAACGCGTTAGATTACTAGTTACCGCCGAAACTAACGGCGTTACAGTAACGCGTTACTTTGTAACGCGTTAGTCCCAACACTGTTGATGATAAACCGTGGTAAAATTCACCTCAGTTTGTTTATCGTTTCAAAGTTTGATCAACGTAAAACAATGATTGATTGCCGTGCTTTAAAAACGTCACGTTTAAACTGCTCATGTCCGAGAGGGGCAGCTAGTGCGCTAATCGCTGGCTAACTTACATGCTAACATGAATAAGAGACAAGTTAACGTTTTAAAAAAAATAGCTTGGTCAGAAAAAAATTCAGTGTGTGTATAATCACTTTTTGAGCAATATCGTAATCGTTATGATAACAGTGATAATTTTAGTCACAATAACCCTGATATGAAATGTTCATATTCTTACTATGAAATTCCAGACCTATTTGTGTTTAAAATCAAATGATGACGGATATAACACATTTTGTGTGATGTTATAATGTTTATGATTAATATAATATTTTTAACACATTATAGTTTAGTCAAATGTACTTTGAATGGCAGAAGACGAGAACACACATTGATGTAAAATCATGAAAACGGTGGCATTTCTTGTGTCTTTTTGCTACAAATACGACATGTCAGACTTTTCAGAACAATGTAGAAGGGGACCTATTATGCAAAACCAAATGTTCTTACCTGATGGTAACAGTTTTGGTGTACATGGGCAATGCGTAAGTCCTGACATTTTTCATTAAATCCTGCAGGCATGGCGCGGATATTTATAAAACAGTCTTGCCTTCCTTTAAACTTCATCCAAACGATCCGTTTAGAATTTGCCCAATATTAAGGTAATGTTAAAGTACCACTGATAGTCACACACACACTAGGTGTGGTGAAATTACTCTCTGCATTTGACCCATCCCCTTGTTCCACCCCCTGGGATGTGAGGGGAGCAGTGAGCAGCAGCGGTGGCTGCGCTCGGGAATCATTTTTGGTGATTCAACCACCAAATCCAACCCTTGATGCTGAGTGCCAAGCAGGGAGGTAATGGGTCCCATTTTTATAGTCTTTGGTATGAACTCACACCCTACCGATCTCAGGGCGGACACTCTAACCACAATATGTGCCATTTTTTCCAAGTGTGACATCAGCGAAGAGCTTTGCACGAGTCTGCCATTGTAGTCCGACAATGTAGTCAATAATCATTATTTTTCTCTATCCTCTTGTTTTGGGGCAGACTGGTTCTTACATGCACATGCATGCCATTTCTAATACAAAGTAGTGTATAGTTCTAACTTACATCCGTCAGTTGACTCCATATGGAAGCGCTAAAAACTACAACATTGCCAACGGGGAGAAGACGCTGTCAAAGTGGAGCCACGTAAATAAGACCGCCCACAAAACAGCGCATCCTGAAGAGACGATCAGAAAGCGGCTTGAAGGCTTCCGGTAAAACATAATCTATGCAACATTTCGACCAAATAACGACTATTACATGTTATGTAGACCCACAAGGAAGTGTTTTAAATGTACAAACCCCGTTTCCAAATGAGTTGGGAAATTGTGTTGGATGTAAATATAAACGGAATACAATGATTTGCAAATCCTTTTCAACCCATATTCAATTGAATGCACTACAAAGACAACAAATTTGATGTTGAAACTCATAAACCTTTTTTTTTTTGCAAATAGTAATTAATTTAGAATTTCATGGCTGCAACACGTGCCAAAGTAGTTGGGAAAGGGCATGTTCACCACTGTGTTACATGGCCTTTCCTTTTAACAACACTCAGTAAACGTTTGGGAACTGAGTAGACACATTTTTTAAGCTTCTCAGGTGGAATTCTTTCCTATTCTTGCTTGATGTACAGCTTAAGTCGGTCAACAGTCCGGGGGTCTCCGTTGTGGTATTTTAGGCTTCATAATGCGCCACACATTTTCAGAGGGAGACAGGTCTAGACTACAGGCAGGCCAGTCTAGTACCCGCACTCTTTTACTATGAAGCCACGTTGATGTAACACGTGGCTTGGCATTGTCTTGCTAAAATAAGCAGGGGCGTCCATGGTAACGTTGCTTGGATGGCAACATATGTTGCTCCAAAACCTGTATGTACCTTTCAGCATTAATGGTGCCTTCACAGATGTGTAAGTTACCCATATCTTGGGCACTAATACACCCCCATATATAACAGATGCTGGCTTTTCAACTTTGCGCCCATAACAATTATTTTCCTCTTTGGTCCAGAGGACACGACGTCCACAGTTTCCAAAAACAATTTGAAATGTGGACTCGTCAGACCACAGAACACTTTTCTACTTTGTATCAGTCCATCTTAGATGAGCTCAGGCCCAGCAAAGCCAACTGCGTTTCTGGGTGTTGTTAATAAACGCTTTTCGCCTTGCATAGGAGAGTTTTAACTTGCACTTACAGATGTAGCGACCCACTGTAGTTACTGACAGTGGGTTTCTGAAGTGTTCCTGAGCCCATGTGGTGATATCCTTTACACACTGATGTCGCTTGTTGATGCAGTACAGCCTGAGGGATCGAAGGTCACGGGCTTAGCTGCTTACGTGCAGTGATTTCTCCAGATTCTCTGAACCCTTTGATGATATTACGGACCGTAGATGGTGAAATCCCTAAATTCCTTGCAATAGCTGGTTGAGAAAGGTTTTTCTTAAACTGTTCAATAATTTGCTCAAGCATTTGTTGACAAAGTGGTGACCCTCACCCCATCCTTGTTTGTGAATGACTGAGCATTTCATGGATTCTACTTATACCCAATCATGGCACCCACCTGTTCCCAATTTGCCTGTTCACCTGTGGGATGTTTCAAATAAGTGTTTGATGAGCATTCCTCAACTTTATCAGTATTTATTGCCACCTTTCCCAACTTCTTTGTCACGTGTTGTTGGCATCAAATTCTAAAGTTAATGATTATTTGCAAAAAAAAAAAAGTTTATCAGTTTGAACATCAAATATGTTGTCTTTGTAGAGCATTCAATTGAATATGGGTTGAAAATGATTTGCAAATCATTGTATTCCGTTTATATTTACATCTAACACAATTTCCCAACTCATATGGAATCGGGGTTTGTAGAAAAAAATCATAATAAGACCCTGTTCAAAATGAAAAGCAGGGCAGTGATATTTCCCAAGCTTGGTTTTTCGGCATTTATTTAAGAAATGTCATTGATAAAACAATTGTGTATTGAAATGGGGACCAAATTTGGTACTTTTAAAGGTAGTGTCCGTACTAGCGGGTACCGATTCATGTAAAATCACAGGTACCATATTTTCATACCTTTGTTGCACATAATGTCATGCCGTATGCTCAAGCACTTGGCGTGCAAACGGGCGTATTCGTGGTGGATTGCCTCTATGTAATGTTGTAATTTTCCATGCCAACAAAGCAAGCCTGGCTTATAGAAAGTGCTCAAACGTAAGGCTCCACTTATATAAATGTGCACATTTTCATTGGAGATGTCAAATATATGCTACTGATTAACATTAGGGATTTTACATGGCGATTTCAACGCCTCCAAATTTGGTAATGAAAACTACAACTAAGATGAACATTACAGATAAACAGTTGGTGTGTAACAAATGCAATACTTACAGTATAAGCACTTTGTAGGACTCAAATAACGGCAATCGTGGTACGGTCACCTTAATGGCAAAGACTACTTCTTGACTACAACAACACACCTACTTGCAAATGATACTCAGAAGTGAGAGTAACTGGACAGCACAGTTTTATCAGTTTACTGTTAAATGTTACAGAAAAATATGAGATTTCATTATATAACATATTAACATTTGTTACAGCATGAACATACACAAAATGGTACCATATCGATACTCATGAATACAGATATCGACTCATCGGTACCAGAAATTGAAACCATATCGATTCCAGTTTTTATTTTTTTTGTTTCATTTAAATGTATTTTTTAGAATGTGCTACAAATGTCTGCATTATGCAAAATACCTTTTTGATAACTTTTGCTTGGACTGTGTTAAGTATAAAAAAGTACTTTTCATTGGGTAAAAAAAACACTGATAACCCAAACATTAGTAACAAATACGTAGCAAATATCCCACAGCATTGAAATAGTCAGACTGCTTATTAAGCCAAGTGATAAAAACATAGTAATAATAATAATACAATTTATATAAATGTAATTGTATGTAAATATCTTACAGCATTTAAATAGTTATACTATTCATTGAGCCAATTAATATACACACAAGACTACAATTAATAAAAATAAAATGTTATGTAAATATCCTATCCTACAGTGTTGAAATAGTTTTACCGTTCAACAAGCCAATTAATATAAATAATAATATCTATTATTATTAAAACTATAATAATAACTATTTATTGTATAAAAATATCCTACGGTATTTCAATACTGTAGTTATACCATCCAGCAAGCCAATAAAATTAAATATGTAACAATAATAATAATCATATATTTGATGTATTAGCACCTTCCCAACAGACACAAGACATTAAAACAACGTTGAGAACTTGTTGAATTAGGTCCTGACGTTGAGCAACTCAAACATAACGTTGAAACAACATGCCTTTTGACGACATTTAATCAATGTTGGGTTGTGACGTTGATCTGACATACTTGCCAACCCTCCCGTTTTTAGCGGGAGAATCCCGGTATTCAGCGCCTCTCCCGACAACCTCCCAGCAGAGATTTTCTCCCGACAAACTCCCGGTATTCAGCCGGGAGTTAAATAAAATAAATCTATATATATATATACTGTATATATATATATATATATATATATATATATATATATATATATATATATATATATATATATATATATATATATATATATATATATATATATATATATATATATATAGCTAGAATTCACTGAAAGTCAAGTATTTCATATATATATATGTATATATATATATATATATATATATATATATATATATATATATATATATATATATATATATATATATATATATATATATATATATATATACTCGATACTCGAGTTGGTGAATTCTAGCTGTAAATAACCACGCCCCCAATTTCCAACCAATGTACTACAACACAAATACAACGTTGAAACAACATGCTTTTTGACAACGTTTAATCAATGTTGGATTCTGATGTTGATTTGACCATTGAATTTTGGTCAATTTCCAACCAATGTACTACAACACAAATACAACTTGGAAACAACATGCTTTTTGACGACGTTTATTTCGTGTCAGGTTGTGACATTGATCTGACCATTGAAATGTGGTCATTTTCCAACCAATATACTACAACACAAATACAACGTTGAAACAACATGCTTTTTGACAACGTTTAATCAATGTTGGATTCTGATGTTGATTTGACCATTGAATTTTGGTCATTTTCCAACCAATGTATACACAAATACAACGTTGAAACAACATGCTTTTTGACGACGTTGATTTGACCATTGAATTTTGGTCATTTTCCATCCAATGTACTACAACACAAATACAACTTGGAAACAACATGCTTTGTGACAATGTTTATTTAGTGTCAGGTTGTGACGTTGATCTGACCGTTGAAATGTGGTCATTTTCCAACCAAAATACTACAACACAAATACAACGTTGAAACAACATGCTTTTTGACGACGTTTAATCAATGTTGTGTTCTGAACGTTGATTTGACCATTGAATTTTGGTCATTTTCCAACCAATATTCTACAACACAAATACAACGTTGAAACAACATGCTTTTTGACGACGTTTAATCAATGTTGTGTTCTGAACGTTGATTTGACCATTGAATTTTGGTCATTTTCCAACCAATATTCTACAACGCAAATACAACATTGAAACAACATGCTTTTTGACGACGTTTAATCAATGTCGGGTTCTGACGTTGATTTGACCATTGAATTTTGGTCATTTTCCAACCAATGTACTACAACACAAATACAACTTGGAAACAACATTCTTTGTGACCACGTTTATTTCATGTCAGGTTGTGACATTGATCTGACCATTGAAATGTGGTCATTTTCCAACCAATATACTACAACACAAATACAACGTTGAAACAACATGCTTTTTGACAACGTTTAATCAATGTTGGATTCTGATGTTGATTTGACCATTGAATTTTGGTCATTTTCCAACCAATGTATACACAAATACAACGTTGAAACAACATGCTTTTTGACGACGTTTAATCAATGTCGGGTTCTGACGTTGATTTGACCATTGAATTTTGGTCATTTTCCATCCAATGTACTACAACACAAATACAACTTGGAAACAACATGCTTTGTGACAATGTTTATTTAGTGTCAGGTTGTGACGTTGATCTGACCGTTGAAATGTGGTCATTTTCCAACCAAAATACTACAACACAAATACAACGTTGAAACAACATGCTTTTTGACGACGTTTAATCAATGTTGTGTTCTGAACGTTGATTTGACCATTGAATTTTGGTCATTTTCCAACCAATATTCTACAACACAAATACAACGTTGAAACAACATGCTTTTTGACGACGTTTAATCAATGTTGTGTTCTGAACGTTTATTTGACCATTGAATTTTGGTCATTTTCCAACCAATATTCTACAACGCAAATACAACATTGAAACAACATGCTTTTTGACGACGTTTAATCAATGTCGGGTTCTGACGTTGATTTGACCATTGAATTTTGGTCATTTTCCAACCAATGTACTACAACACAAATACAACTTGGAAACAACATGCTTTGTGACGACGTTTATTTAGTGTCAGGTTGTGACGTTGATCTGACCATTGAAATGTGGTCATTTTCCAACCAATATACTACAACACAAATACAATGTTGAAACAAAATGCTTTTTGACAACGTTTAATCAATGTTGGATTCTGATGTTGATTTGACCATTGAATTTTGGTCATTTTCCAACCAATGTACTACAACACAAATACAACGTTGAAACCACATGCTTTTTGACGATGTTTAATCAATGTCGGGTTCTGAACGTTGATTTGACCATTGAATTTTGGTCATTTTCCAACCAATATTCTACAACGCAAATACAACGTTGAAACAACATGCTTTTTGATGACGTTTAATCAATGTCGGGTTCTGACGTTGATTTGACCATTGAATTTTGGTCATTTTCCAACCAATGTACTACAACACAAATACAACTTGGAAACAACATGCTTTGTGACGACGTTAATTTAGTGTCAGGTTGTGACGTTGATCTGACCATTAAAATGTGGTCATTTTCCAACCAATATACTACAACACAAATACAATGTTGAAACAAAATGCTTTTTGACAACGTTTAATCAATGTTGGATTCTGATGTTGATTTGACCATTGAATTTTGGTAATTTTCCAACCAATGTACTACAACACAAATACAACGTTGAAACCACATGCTTTTTGACGATGTTTAATCAATGTCGGGTTCTGACGTTGATTTGACCATTGAATTTTGGTCATTTTCCATCCAATGTACTACAACACAAATACAACGTTGAAACAACATGCTTTTTGATGACGTTTAATCAATGTTGTGTTCTGAACGTTGATTTGACCATTGAATTTTGGTCATTTTCCAACCAATATTCTACAACACAAATACAACGTTGAAACAACATGCTTTTTGACGACGTTTAATCAATGTCGGGTTCTGACGTTGATTTGACCATTGAATTTTGGTCATTTTCCAACCAATGTACTACAGCACAAACACATCGTGGAAAGAACATGCTTTGTGAGGACGTTTATCCAATGTCAGGTTGTGACGTTGATCTGACCATTGAAATTTGGTCACTTCATCAACGTTGTCTCAATTTACAAACACAACCATTTTGCAACGTTGTTCCAAAGTCCGTTTTAAAGGACATGTACGTATAATCAACGTTGTATCAACGTTGTGTGCCTGCTGGGTTTCTTCGGTACCGATAAAAAAGCACAATGGATCTAATCATCATTCAACAACGAAAAAGGACACACTGTATTGTTAGAACATGTCATGTAAATGTTCGAGATACTTATTTTTGATGTAAAAATAACGCATAGGCTATTATGCATTTGTTCACACTATTAGATTATGTTTTAAAATTGTATATTTATATAAAATATTGTTCTTTAAGTTGCTGACGATGCGGATTGCATTGACTTCTTGCTTATGAATTAATTACAAAGTGCCAACAGGTGGTGCACTATGAGGAGCGCCACCTGTTGCGCCTAAAACTACTGCCACAACTCGTACGAGTCCTACTACTGCCGATAAACAACGATACTAGTTATGATGAAGTGATATTTGAACCTACCGACCACGGTGAGCAGCATGTTATCCAACAAGAGCGCCACAAACACGATGAAGAGGATGAGTTTCCGAGACTGTCTCTCCTCCCTGAGCCAGCTGAGGAGACGAAAGTGCCGCAAGGCGTCCAGTCTCCCCATGGTGCCGGTCCAACAACTACAACTGGTCCTGTGTGGACACGGAATCATTCATAATTCACGCATCAGCTCTCACCAGCAGACATGAACGTCTCACCTGCGCTCAGGTCAGCTCAGCGGCAGCAGCAGCAGAAGGAGAAGAAGAAGATGATGATGACGATGATGATGGTGAAGATCGACGTGCTGTCTTTCTACTGCCTGATGACGTCACTGAGCGCGCTCCGCGCACAACCCCCTAATTAACTGCATCTTAACAACAACAACGCCCCAAAAGTGTTTTCAGTAACTAACCGACATGTGCTATATTACTAACTAGATGAGGCAATTCCTGAAGGAATTGCGTGTGAATGCTCCAATGCTGAAGTTGAACTGGAAATCCTGGATTTTTTCTTTTAGAATTGTTGAAGTAGAACACACAATTCCTGAACAGGCTGAATTTTTTAAAAGTTGGAACAGTTTGAATCAGATGAAAAATGTGGGAGTTATGGAACTTTGAAGAATGTCCCATTGATTTAAATGGGAATTTCCCAAAAATGTGGGAATTTCGGGAAAAGCGGGAATTAAAAAAAAAAGGTAAAACTTGAATGGTGTGAATGAGTTGAAATGGTTGGTGTTGAAATGTTTCAAATCGGTCGAGAAATGTTGAAGTAGTAACATGTTGAATTGAAAAATGGTATTACGGAATTCCTGGAATTTCGGGAAAACCAGGAATTTTTCCAGTTCAAAAAAACACTTTGTTCTTTTGACCTGATTAAGAGGAATGTTTTGGCAGTGGAACGGTTGAAGTGGGTTTGAAAAATGTGGGAGGAGTAGTCGCCAGGAAAAAAGGGTGGAAATAGGGTTTTGGAAAACCAGGAATTCTTGAAAATCCTGGAATTTTTTTGAACTTGGAAAATGGGAAGTTTGAATTTCCAGAATGGTGAATTCCTGAAGGAATTGTGTGTGAATGCTCCAATGCTGAAGTTGAACTGGAAATCCTGGAATTTTTTTTAGAATTGTAGAAGTAGAGCACACAATTCCTGAACAGGCTGAATATTTTGAAGTTGGAACAGTTTGAATCCGATGAAAAATGTGGGAGTTGTGGAACTTTGAAGGATGTCCCTTTGATTTGAATTGAAATTTCCCCAAAATTTGGGAATTTCGGGAAAAGCGGGAATTTTAACAAAAAAAAACGGTAAAAACTTGAATGGTGTGAATGCGTTGAAATGGTTGGTGTGGAAATGTTTCTAATCGGTCGAGAAATGTTGAAGTAGTAACATGTTGAATTGAGAAATGGTATTACGGAATTCCTGGAATTTGGGGAAAACCAGGAATGTTTCCAGTTAAAAAAAAACACTTTGTTTTTTGTCCTGATTAAGAGGAATGTTTTCACGGTGGAACGGTTGAAGTGGGTTTGAAAAATGTGGGAGAAGTAGTCGCCAGGAAAAAAGGGTGGAAGTAGGGCTTTGGAAAACCAGGAATTCTGGAAAATCCTGGAATTTTTTTGAACTTGGAAAAAGGGAAGTTTGAATTTCCAGAATGGTGAATTCCTGAAGGAATTATGTGTGAATGCTCCAATGCTGAAGTTGAACTGAAAATCCTGGATTTTTTTTTTTAGAATTGTTGAAGTAGAGTACACAATTCCTGAACAGGCTGAATATTTTGAAGTTGGAACAGTTTGAATCAGATGAAAAATGTGGGAGTTGTGGAACTTTGAAGGATGTCCCTTTGATTTAAATTGGAATTTCCCCAAAATTTGGGAATTTCGGGAAAAGCGGGAATTAAAAAAAAAAAAAAAAAAAGGTAAAAACTTGAATGGTGTGAATGAGTTGAAATGGTTGGTGTTGAAATTTTTAAAATCGGCCGAGAAATGTTGAAGTAGTAACATGTTGAATTGAGAAATGGTATTACGGAATTCCTGTAATTTTGGGAAAACCAGGAATTTTTCCATGTTGAATTGAGAAATGGTATTACGGAATTCCTGTAATTTTGGGAAAACCAGGAATTTTTCCATGTTGAATTGAAAAATAGTATTACGGAATTCCTGGAATTTTGGGAAAACCAGGAATTTTTCCGGTTAAAAAAAACACTTTGTTTTTTTGTCCTGATTAAGAGGAATGTTTTGACGGTGGAACGGTTGAAAGTGGGTTGAAAAATGTGGGAGGAGTAGTCGCCAGAAAAAAGGGTGGAAGTAGGGCTTTGGAAAACCAGGAATTCTGGAAAATCCTGGAATTTTTTTGAACTTGGAAAAAGGGAAGTTTGAATTTCTAGAATGGTGAATTCCTGAAGGAATTACATGTGAATGCTCCAATGCTGAAGTTGAACTGACAATCCTGGAGTTTTTTTAATTTTTAGAATTGTTGAAGAAGAGCACACAATTCCTGAACAGACTGAATATTTTGAAGTTGGAACAGTTTTAATCAGATGAAAAATGTGGGAGTTGTGGAACTTTGAAGAATGTCCCATTCATTTAAATGGGAATTTCCCAAAAATTTGGAAATTTCGGGAAAAGCGTTTTTTTGTTTGTTTTTTTAAATCGGTAATACATTGAATGGTGTGAATGAGTTGAAATGGTTGGTGTTGAAATTTTTCAAATCGGTCGAGAAATGTTGAAGTAGTAACATGTTTAATTGAAAAATTGGTATTATGGAATTCCTGGAATTTCGGGAAAACCAGGAATTTTTACAGTTAAAAAAACAACTTCTTTTTTGTTCTAAAATGTGGGAGGAGTCGTCACCAGAAAAAAGGTTGGAAATAGGGCTTTGGAAAACCAGGAATTCTGGAAAATCCTGGAATTTTTTTGAACTTGGAAAAAGGGAAGTTTGAAATTTCAGACTGGTGGAATATGTTAAAGGTAGAATGGTTTGAATTGGTTAAAACAAGGGGAAATGGTGGAAGTTAGAAAAATGGCCAATTCATTTGGAATAGGAAAACCCGAAATTCTGGGAAATCTCAGAATTTTTGGAATTTGTCAAGGGAAGGGGATGGGTCAAATGCAGAGGAAAAATTTCACCACATCTAGTGTGTGTGTGACAATCATTGGTATCTTTAATCTTTAATCTTTAAAGCCTGCGGTTCCCAAATAGGCTGAACAGTTTGAAGTTGGAACGGTTTGAATCGGGTGAAAAATGTGGAGGGTGGAGCGCGCCAAAATCTGGAGAAGAATAAGAATAAGTTGAAGAACAATAAATAGATGAATTTTGGTGTAGAAAACCATATGTGTGAATGCTTTGGAGCATTCATACAATAATCATAGTCATAACAGTGCTGGTTTAACTTGTTTGAAAATTTTAAAGAAAAATGGTTGGTTTTATTTCATGTAATTTAGTTGGACTTGGAATGCATAATGCATGACTTGGACTAAGGGTGTCCAAATTGTGGAAGTAAATCCATTGATAATAGAATAGAACACACACTAAAAAATGTTGGGTTAAAAAATAACCCAATTTTAACCCAACTGCTGGTTCAGAACCCCTTATTTGAGTTATTTTAACTCAACATTTTGGATTAATTTTTTCAACCCAACTTTTGCTTTGAATTATTTAACCAAAAAATAGAGTTATGATAACTCAATGTTGGGTTATTCCCAACCAAACTATTGGGTTGAACTATTTTACCCAAATGTTGAGTTATTGTAACTCAATGTTGGTTGATTCATAACCCAACTATTGGGTTGAATTTATTTAACACAAAAGCTGAGTTATTCTAACCCAATGTTGGTCGATTCATAACCCAACTATTGGGTTGAATTATTTAACCCAAAAATTGAGTTATGCTAACTCAATGTTGGTCGATTCATAACCCAACTATTGGGTTGAATTATTTAACACAAAAGCTGAGTTATTCTAACTCAATGTTGGTCGATTCATAACACAACTATTGGGTTGAATTATTTAACCCAAAAGTTGAGTTATTCTAACTCAATGTTGGTGGATTCATACCCAACTATTGGGTTGAATTATTTAACCCAAAAGTTGAGTTATGCTAACTCAATGCTGGTTGATTCATAACCCAACTATTGGGTTGAATTATTTAACCTAAAAGTTGAGTTATGCTAACTCAATGTTGGTTGATTCATAACCCAACTATTGGGTTGAATTTATCTAACACAAAAGCTGAGTTATGCTCACTACAATATTAGGTTATTCCAAATCCAACAATTGGGTTGCACAATTTAGCGCTCATTGATCCAATAGTTGGTTGAAAATTATACATTTTACTGCTGGTTTGTCCTACTCTTTCCTAACTACTGATCAAAATTATTTTTATTTTATTAAAATATACTCGAAAGCAAGAATGAGTGACATTTTTTTTTAGAAGAATTGCCATGTATGATTATAGTAGTTCTATACAGCATGCTCAAATATGTTCATGTACATAATATGTGTGATTGTCAATAATGTTAATGAGATTAATCCTTAATAAAATTCCCTTCAAAGAAAAAAGTACCTTTTTAATTAAAAAAAAAGCCTTTTACCCCAAAATGCGTTACTCATCGAAAGACAACCGAAAAATGGTTCATAGTTTTGAAAACCCAGGAATTTAGTTAAAATAATACCCTTATAACCCAAAAAATGGATTGTTCTTCATAAAAATAACTCCCAAATTTAAGCCAACCCTGGCAACTCATAAATTGGGTTATCAAAGTAACCCAGCATTTTTTAGCGTGTAGATGAGGGATTAGATGAGGGTCCGTGGTGGGCCATGTTTTGCGTGAATTCCCAGCAGGCACAAGACATTGATGCAAAGTTGATTATACATACATGTTCTTTAAAACTGACTTTGGAAACAACGTTGCAAAATAGTTGTATTTGTAAATTGAGACAGCGTTGATGTCTAACGTTGGATCCACGTTGTTGGTTGGGAAATGACCAAATTCCAATGGTCAAATCAACGTCACAACCTGACATTGAATAAACGTCGTCAAAAAGCATGTTGTTTCAACGTTGTGTATGCATTGTAAAATTGGGTTCCCAAACCTTTTTTCCCACCAGGGACCGGTTTAATGTGTGCATTATTTTCACGGACCGGCTTTATTTGTTTGGCAGATAAAAACTTGTAAAAAATTTACAAAAATTAGCCTTTGGCTACAATCTGGCACATTAACATTTTATATGTCCATTAATGTGCATTGTCCCATGTACTATAACAAAGGAGTTGTAATTAGAGATGTCCGATAATATCGGACTGCCGATATTATCGTCCGATAAATGCTTTAAAATGAAACATCGGAAATTATCGGTATCGGGTTCAAAATTATCGGTATCGGTTTCAAAAAGTAAAATGTATGACTTTTTAAAACGCCGCTGTGTACACGGATGTAGGGAGATGTACAGAGCGCCAATAAACCCTAAAGGCACTGCCTTTGCGTGCCGGCCCAGTCACATAATATCTACGGCTTTTCACACACACAAGTGAATGCAAGGCAAAATTGGTCAACAGCCATACAGGTCACACTGAGGGTGATAGTATAAACAACTTTAACACTGTTACAAATATGCGCCACACTGTGAACCCACACCAAACAAGAATGACAAACACATTTCGGGAGAACATCCGCACCGTAACACAACATAAACACAACAGAACAAATACCCAGAACCCCTTGCACTAACTCTTCCGGGACGCTACAATATAAAGCCCCACTAACCCCCAACCCCGCCCACCTCAACCTCCTCATGCTCTCTCAGGGAGAGCATGTCCCAAATTCCAAGCTGCTGTTTTGAGGCATGTTAAAAAAAAATAATGCACTTTGTGACTTCAATAATAAATATGGCAGTGCCATGTTGGCATTTTTTTCCATAACTTGAGTGCATTTATTTTGGAAAACCTTGTTACATTGTTTAATGCATCCAGGGGGGCATCACAACAAAATTAGGCATAATAATGTGTTAATTCCACGACTGTATATATCGGTATCGGTTGATATCGGATTCGGTAATTAAGAGTTGGACAATATCGAAATATCGGATATCGGCAAAAGAGCCATTATCGGACTTCTCTAGTTGTAATATCCATCTATTAACAAGCTTATTGGTGTGTTTAGTGGGACAGGTGAAAGTTAAGTCGGAGAAAATGCAGTAGTTTATAAATACAATTATTCTTTCTGTGCGGCCCGGTAGCAAATGCGTCACGGACCGCAATCGGTCCCCGGACCGGTGGTTGGGGACCACTGTTTTAGAGTATTGGTTTGTGAAATGACCAAAAGTCAATGGTCAAATCAACGTCAGAACCCAACATTGATTAAATGTCGTCCAAAAACATGTTGTTTCAACATTATGTGTGAGTTGCTCAACGTCAGGACTTAATTCAACAAGTTCTCAATGTTGTTTTAATGTCTTGTGCCTGCTGGGTAAAGGCTTGATAGGACATTTTACCACTACTGTATTCCAAGCCTCTTCCTGCTCCTTCAAGATATAATGGAACGTTCCCCGTGCATCCTCACTGTCCCCTGTGGCGTACAGCGTTAATGCTGGTCTTATAACATAATTGGTGTTGTAGTTCATCCATCCATCCATTTTCTACCGCTTGTACCTCTCGGGGTCGTGGGGGTGTTGGAGCCTATCCCAGCTGCACTCAAAAGGTTTGAAATTCTATCTTTGAATTATGTCGAATTAATTATTTACAATTTATTTCCCACAATTTAGTACAAAAAGTGCATCAAAATAATTAAAGTTTTAGTCAAAAAAGTATAAAAATCATTCTAAATAAATAAATGGGTTATACTTGTATAGCGCTTTTCTACCTTCAAGGTACTCAAAGCGCTTTGACAGTATTTCCACATTCACCCATTCACACACACATTCACACACTAAAGGAGGGAGCTGCCATGCAAGGCGCTAACCAGCACCCATCAGGAGCAAGGGTGAAGTGTCTTGCCCAAGGACACAACGGACGTGACTAGGATGGTAGATGGTGGGGATTGAACCCCAGTAACCAGCAACCCTCCGATTGCTGGCACAGCCATTCTACCAACTTCGCCACGCCATCCCCATTCCATTCCACATTAATCACATAAAAAAGATAGATTAAAATTTTTTTTAATGGAGGCACTCCAAATAAAATTCTCCTGTGCCCTGACAGTAATAGTGAAAAGAATGAAGAATAAAAACAAAGTATAGGTATCAAAAAAGTTGATTCATAAAAAAGAATCAGAACATCTTTGAAAATACAGTTTAAAATATTCAAAGAAATAACTGCACATTGTCCAGTTTAAATAAAAACAATACCATATTATATAATAGTGATATTCAGCCATCCATCTTCTACTGCTTGTTCCTTTGAGGGTCAATATATATATTTCAAATAAGGTTTTTATGAGGGGTGTTCCGTTTTTCACTCCTAATACGATATCAATATTGGAGCGTTGTGCATTGGCTCATACTGACATTAATCTGACACAATATCAGCACAATTCATCGTCCGTACTTTTATTATTTTCCATCTTCTTCCGCTTATCCGAGGTCAGGTCGCGGGGGCAGCAGCCTAAGCAGAGAAGCCCAGATTTCCCTCTCCACGGCCACTTCGTCCAGCTCCCCCTGGGGGATCCCGAAGCATTCCCAGGCCAACTGGGAGACATAGTCCCTAGGGAGGCGTTTGGGTGTCATCCTGACCAGATGTCCGAACCACCTCATCTGGCTCCTCTCGATGTGGAGGAGCAGCGGCTTTACTTTGAGATCCTCCCGGATGACAGAGCTTCTCACCCTATCTCTAAGGGAGAGCCCCGCCACCCGACTGAGGAAACTCATTTTGGCCGCTTGTACCCGTGATCTTGTCCTTTCAGTCATAACCCAAAGCTCATGACCCTAGGTGAGGATGGGAACGTAGATCGACCGGTAAATTGAGAGCTTTGCCTTCCGGCTCAGCTCCTTCTTCACCACAACGGTATATATATATATATATATATATATATATATATATATATATATATATATATATATATATATATATATATATATATATATATATATATATATATATATACACACATATATTGTTTTAATTGATTGATTTATTTATTAAAGAAACTATCGCTGGTAGTAGTTCTAAAATAAGATGTGGATTACAATAATTAAAACTACATTCTATTGGAATTATTCTGAAATATTATGATTTTGTTTTAGTTGTGTTTCCATTGTAAACATTCCATAAGCTGGTGTCATATCTCCTTGTTTTGACAGTGACGTCACTAGTTAAAATGTTTTCTCACTTTTTATACAAACTTAGCACACAGATCATTACATAACAGTCAAGAAAAAAAATACGCACAAATAATAAGTAAGAATACAATGTGTGTACGTATATACAATTAAAAGTAAAACTAGAGTCAAAATTAAGACATCATAAAAATGTCAATAAAAATTTGTATTGATGGGTAAATAATGCCTGTGTGAATGTTCAGCACACTCCCCAGCTTTATAGACACTGAACTGATATTGTGTTGTTGTTACAAAATGGCACCACCTGCTGGATTAAAAAAGTAACTGTATTTGACCTACAGATAAAATTATTTGTATGCAAATATATATATATATATATATATATATATATATATATATATATATATATATATATATATGTATATATATATATATATATATATATATATATATATATATATATATATATATATATATATATATATATATATATATATATATATATATATATATATATATATATATATATATATATATATATATATATATATATATATATATATATATATATTTACATATATACGGCAGCACGGTGAAACAGGGGTTAGTGCATGTGCCTCACAATACGAAGGTCCTGAGCAGTCCTGAGTTCAATCCCGGGCTCGGAATCTTTCTGTGTGGAGTTTGCATGTTCTCCCCGTGACTGCGTGGGTTCCCTCCGGGTAGTCCAGCTTCCTCCCACCTCCAAAGACATGCACCTGGGGATAGGTTGATTGACAACACTAAAATGGGCCCTAGTGTGTGAATGTGAGTGTGAATGTTGTCTGTCTATCTGTGTTGGCCCTGTGATGAGGTGGCGACTTGTCCAGGGTGTACCCCGCCTTCCGCCCGAATGCAGCTGAGATAGGCTCCAGCACCCTCCCCCCCGCGACCCCAAAAGGGACACACGGTAGAAAATGGATGGATTGATGGATATATATACATATATTTTTTCCCTAGATAAATAACTGTGCAGAAAGTAAGAGACTGAATCACCAACATGCAATTCTTTGTTTGGACACTCAATTCTACAAAATGTTTATTTATAATGTATGAATATAAATTCGACATTTACTCGGTTGCATCAATTTTAATTTTGATCGCTACATTTATGATTATGATGACAATATGGTTCCTTGAATCCTGAATGCATACATTTATATGTATTTCACATTATTTTCTGCATGTAAAATACAATTATTCTCTATCAAATATGCTTTTTGTTTGGAACAGAACCCAGCATTGATTAAACGTTGTCAACTCATCCATGCGGACTGGACACTGGCCGAGAGTTAGTGAGAGTTAGTGAGAGTTAGTGAGCGGCCGAGGGTGGAGTTGGCTCGCTTGGTTGCTTTGTTGGGTCTGCTCCTGTCTGTGGCCATGCTACCCCCACCCCATCGGACGATGGCGTGGAACACCGCAGAGGCCACCACAGTGTATATGTTTTTGTTTCTTTGTTTTTTGTTGTTGTTTTACTTTTGTAGCTGTATGTAGAAATGGCTGGTTGCATCAGCTCTGCTCTTTTAATGTATTTTGTGTTCTTTGAGATTTGATGTTTCCCTCTTACACACATGCTTATTTGTGCTATGGCTATGAGTTGTTTCTCCTTTGGCCTCAGTCTGGACCCCCCCTCTCCAGGGACCCAGGCTTCGACTGATTTTTTTTTTCTCACCCCCCAGCGTTTACCTGTTTGTCATCGTTTTTGTAAGGGTCGCCGGAAGTTGGCAGACCCGTCAGCAATCCTGTTCTGTTTGTCTGCTCTTGAATGGGATTGTGCTGAAAATCTTAATTTCCCCTCGGGGAATAATAAAGTATTTCTGATTCTGATGATTCTGAAAAAGCATGTTGTTACAACATTATGTTTGAGGTGCTCAACTTTGTTTCAATGTCTAGTGCCTGCTACACATGGGAAACGTGGTGTATCTCACTCCCAGTGACAGTGGGTTAATACACTTTATCTGACACAACTTCAAAACTGCACCTTTTCTGCATGCGACACCAACAATCCAAACTAAATTAATAAATTCTGCAAAAGCAGCATTAGATCAGTAGTCAAGTGTGGTGATAATAAAATGAGAAAATGAGTAAGCCATGCAGACTTGCCACAGCAAAACCTATGGAAAATATAATAAAAAAACCAAAACCAGAGGTCAAATCATAGACATAGCGCAGTGATTACAAACAATACATTGTTGACACACTTCACACAAAAGTAATCACTTCTCCATAATTGTTGGTCCAAATCTAATGAGGATTTTTGGAAAAATGAGGGTAATATGTTGTTTTTTTTGCCGTTCTGTGTATTTTTTTTTACGTTGATTGCGCCGTCGGGACCATGTTGGAAGCCTGCTGGTCACTAAACACTGCAAGAATGTATACAGCGGAGACGCGGAATTAGGGCTGGAGGATATGGCCTTTTTTTAATATCTCAATATTTTTAGGCCATGTCACGATACACGATATATATCTCAATATTTTGCCTTAGCCTTGAATGAACACTTGATGCATATAATCACACCAGTATGATGATTCTATGTGTCTACATTAAAACATTCCTGTTCATACTGCATTAATATATGCTCATTTTAAACGTTCATGCAGAGAGGAAAATCACAACTAAGTCAATTGACCAAAACTGTATTTATTAAACAGTTATTAAGCAGTGGCACAAACATTCATGTCATTTCAAAACAGAAAGTGCAAGATTGTCAGAGACATTTTAAAACAAGCTATGAGTGCACTTTTGTGCGTGATGTCACTAAGATGACATATCAAAACAACATAAATTAAAGTGCACTTTTTGTACAGAACGCCACTACAATAGTTTAAAACAAATAAAGTGCACTTTTGTGCATGATGTCGCACAAGATATTTCAATAAGTGTCAAATAAAAATGAGCTGCACAATAGGAAATCAAATAGTGTATGTCCTTCGCTATGTGGTAGGTTCCTGCGGACGTTATCTCTTTCTGTTGTTGACTATTTTTTTCATACGGTGTTGATGTGGAAATGGTTGCCTCGGCATTTTGCTGGCGTGGCACCGAACGGAGATGTTGACATGCAGAGTTTCAAGCACTCTTCATTCTCTAGCGGGTGACTTTTCAAATGATGCTACATATTAGCAGTAATGCTACTTTTTGTAGCAACGCTTTTGCCCCACACTTGACAAATTACGGTTGTCGACATATTCCCACTTGAAGCCAAACCACCGCCAAACGATGGACCCCGTGCTGTTTTTCTTGGGAATTAATTCTCCCTTCATTTGTTACCAGATTCGCACCTTCTTTCTCTCGTATTACCACTCGCACCACAGCTAACGTTACCCATGCTGCTACCTCTCTGCTCCGCGAGGGCGTATACGTATGTGACATATGTAAGAAGGTGCGCTTGTTTTATGTCTCTGTGAGAAGGAGAGACAACAAAGAGTGAGAAGAGCCTGTAGTGTAATGCCTGCAGCTAAAAGCAACTGCGTGAGAACGTATACTCGAATATCACGATATAGTCATTTTCTATATCGCACAGAGACAAACCCACGATATATCGAGTATATCGATATATCGCCCAGCCCTACGCGGAGTGCATCAAACATGGCCACAAAATTGCACCAAAATTATAATTTGACAAAATAAAAGCATGATTTATTCTGAGTTTATGTGCTGGAGTATGTTTAACACTATATTTAGACTTGTTATGTTGGTTTATTTAGATTTAGTCAGGTAAACAACGTCGCACTAGTCCGGGGTTCGGCAACCCGCAGCTCTAGAGCTCTAGCTCCCTGGACCTCTTTCAGAGATGTGTGAAAATGGAAAAAGATGAAGAAAAAAAAAAAAGTTTTGTTTTAATATATATTCTGTAGGAGAACAAACACAACACAAACCTTCCTAATTGTTAGAAATCCCATTGGTTATGATATACATGCTTCACTGATGAGAGTATTTGGCAAGCACCGTTTTGTCCTACTAATGTCAGCGATCCTTGAACTCATAGTTTGTTTGCATGGACAACTTTCTCCGATGCCGCCACAGAAAGATGTGTTTTATGCCACTCCTTCTTTGTCTCATTTTGTCCACCAAACGTTTTATGCTGTGCATGAATGCACAAAAGTGAGCTTTGTTGATTATATTGATTTGCTGGAGTGCTAATCAGGCATATTTGGTCAATCCATGACTGCCAGCTAATCGATGCTAATATGCTATTTATGCTAACTGCATGCACATACTGCATCTTTATGCCTCGTTTGTAGGTATACTTGATCTCATTTAATTTCCTTCACTTATGTCCTCTGTGTATTTAATTTATATTTGCATGTCTCATGACACATTATCTGTATGTAATATTGGCTGCATTTCTCATAGTTGTTTGTGTGCCATGTTGTTCCAGACCACAGCAAACGTTACCCAGCTTGCAAAGATTGTAATAAATCCAATAGAAGAAGACAGCCTGCCATTTCCTTAAACTTGGACACACACATCTATACTTTTGGCCATTCATTTCCAGGAGTTATTTCACCCTCTGAGAAGCCTCCATTTTACTAATGTTTTCCAATGTTGCAAAAATGTGTAGAATAAAAAATAAGATACACCATTTCTGTCAACGGAGAATTGCGTCAGCGTTTGATAGTAGGCTAATATAGCTAATATAGACACTTACATCATGTGTTGCCTTCATTACAACACTCATATAAGGCTTTTATTTTTTTGCGACTGCAGATCGATTTGAATGTTTTTGTATTTTTGGTCCAATATCGCTCTTTCAATATTTTGGCTTACCGACCCCTGCACTAGTCCTTGGGAGAAAACATGGCGCCGGTTGTTTAGTTGTCCATACTCTCTTTAAACATGGCTCTGCCATTGTTAGCCCACGAGCGCCCCCTAGACGGTCGCCAAAAAACAGCTGTAATCCGTCTGGGCTGCAGCGGTACTCAGTTGTAATACACTTTTCCACCACTTGGGCAGTATTGACAGTATCACACAACAACACTGGAGCTAAAGTCATAGAGAAGTTTCTTAAACGCAAAAATTATGACTAAAGCGATGTAGCTGTAATTTCATGAGAATTTACATTTTTATTGACAGTTTAGTTGGGAAACATATTCATTATTAATTTGGTGTATATATTTTAGCACAACATTATTGTATGCCAAACACATTTTCATGAGTTAATTATGAGCCCCAACATATGCCGTATATTTGGTTAGTACTTATTTTTCTAATCAGCCTGGTCAATCGGCCTGGTCAATAAATAATCAATAATAAATAAATAATTGGGTTACACTTGTATAGCGCTTTTCTGCCTTCAAGGTGCTCAAAGCGCTTTGACACTATTTCCACATTCACCCATTCACACACATATTCACACACTGATAGGGGAGCTGCCATACACATGGTTTCATATCATTTGATAAGGTTTATCCTGTTAAACTCTAACTAGGTTAGATATTATTATTGAATATGATTCAAATCAATCAGTGTTAAAATTTGAGTGAGCTCCGGTTCCTCTGTAGTGGAAAAGTTGGGCCCCGAGGTCAAAAAGGTTAAGGGCCCCTGTTCTATGTGAAACCTCCAGTAATCATCTGACTTTATAATGAATTATTGATGTTGGGATTTAATTCTGCTGTAGTGAGAACACAACATAATCAATTAATATTAAAGTGAAAGCGTTGAGACTGTAAAGTCATGTATATATAGTCATGTTATAACCCTTGATTGCAGCACCATCGTGTGGTACTCGGATGTCACTACAGGTCTTTGTCAACATCAGACATACCTGCGCATGTTTTTATTAGTACACCCAATACGAAACAAAGAGATCAACAAACAATAAATAATAATGACAAATAAAGACACACTAAAAATCTATTCATCCAGACCATCCAGAGACTAGTAGAACCTAACTGGGCTTTGAGTATATATAATGCTGTTATAGAGAACCTGGTATCATACACATACAGTACATAGGAAATGGTGAATGGTAAATGGGTTGTACTTGTGTAGTGCTTTTCTACCTTTTTAAGGAACTCAAAGCGCTTTGACACTATTTCCACATTCACCCATTCACACACACATTCACACACTGATGGTGGGAGCTGTCATGCAAGGCGCTAACCAAGACCTATCAGGAGCAAGGGTGAAGTGTCTTGCTCAAGGACACAACGGACGTGACTTGGATGGTAGAAGGTGGGGATTGAACCAGTAACCCTCAGATTGCTGGCACGGCCACTCTCCCAACTTCGCCACGCCGATGCATGTTACAACTACAGAGTACACAGCATTAACACATTTCTAACTGGCACTGGTGCAGCATACCATATCATATATATATATATATATATATATATATATATATATATATATATATATATATATATATATATATATATATATATATATATATATATATATATATATATATATATATATATATATATATATATATATATATATATATATATATGTATATATATATATATATATATATATATATATATATATATATATATATATATATATATATATATATATATATATATATATATATATATATATATACAGTCGCGATCAAAAGTTTACATACACTTGTAAAGAACATAATGTCATGGCTGTCTTTAGTTTCCAATACTTTCTACAACTCTTATTTTTTTGTGATTAAGTGATTGGAGCATATACTTGTTGGTCACAAAAAACATTCATGAAGTTTGGTTCTTTTATGAATTTATTATGGGTCTACTGAAGATGTGACCAAATCTGCTGGGTCAAAAGTATACATACAGCAATGTCGATATTTGGTTACATGTCCCTTGGCAAGTTTCACTGCAATAAGGTCCTTTTGGTAGCAACCCACAAGCTTCTGGCAAGCTTCTGGTTGAATTTTTGACCACTCCTCTTGACAAAATGATGCAGTTCAGCTAAATGTGTTGGTTTTCTAACATGAGTGTCTCTATTCAGCATGATGGTGTAGTGGAAAGTCCAGGTTGTCAATGAGAACCAAAGTAGATTTAACACAAGAGTTTTATTTTACTCATAATCAAATGGTACAATGGTTGGGTTGAGTTGTCGAGCACACAGAAAGTTTTCCCCCGGGCGCGCCCGACAGCATGGAATAATCGCTACCAAAACACTCTCTTCGTTTGACTTTATCCCTTTCTTATCTCTCTTGTTAGTGCGTCAATGTCTTTTTTGTTTTCCCTATCTGTTCCATAACAACTCGAATCCTTTAGACAGTCAACACATTCTGTAGACAGGTTGGCATGACTTAAAATTCACTTTTGTCCCACAGAATAGAAGAGAAATCAAAATGAGCATACATTCTTGACATACATGAAATATAGGTCAAAAGGTCAGAAATTGTACGACATACCCGCCTTCCAGGGTCTTAAGACCCTGGACCAAAACAATTTCTGATGTAGACCACTAAGTTAAATCTCTACCACAGATAGAGGCAAAAACCTCAATGTTTTTATACGAGGCAAAAATTCCGTCTATGACCCTCCTTCAGAGCGATCGCTGTTACCAGCCTGCAGTAAAACCATCTCACAGAACACAATTAGTGGCCTACCCTTTGACTTAGTAAAGGAATAACAAATACTTTGATCATGAACATCATTGAACATAAATAGATGAATGTATATAGACTTATGACTGTAAGACATTTGCAAAAATATTTTTTCCGGCATTTGCAATGAATGTAGTTACCAATATTGTTAATTACCAATTGATTTTGAACACACAACTGAATTTCGTATGAGTCCATGTTCGATTAGTGCTCGTATAGATGGCTCGGTGGTGCCTCAGGCTGGTGACCTGCCGACACCTCGTTGGGCTTTTGGCTGCCTTGGTGAAGAAAGAGATCCACTCAAACAGTCTGTCTCTCTTTGGGGTGTGGCTCAGTCCATTGGGCAGACTGTTCAGTGGCCGGTGCGTGCTGGCCGAAATTGGGGAAAGCTGAGATAAAGTTTGGGGTCATGGGGGCTTTGGTGAAGGCTGGGGCAGAGTATGGGGCGTGGGGCTTTGGTCCAGGCCCTCGGCTTGCTTCCAGGCCTCCACGCTGCTTCGGCACTCCCGACACTTCTTTCCACAGCTGCTGGAGTCCCGGTGGACACATTGGCTGGCAACCTTAGTCGTTCTCGTCATCGCTGGCAAGGTGTTGTCCCTCCTCTCGGTTCCCTCCAGTCAGGTATCGGGTGTTGGTCCTGGATTGGCTTTGACCGTGCCCCTCTTAGCGAGTGCAAGGGAATCTGGAGTGGATGCTTTCATCCTCAAATCTGCACAGAGGATCTGGCACACAAATTCTACATTTTGCAAACATACCATTTTGGTCTCATGGTCTTTCCGCCTTCCTAGGAAGCTGCTGGTCCTGAGAAGCGCTGATCTTGTGACTGAAGACGATAACCTGTTTTCTTAAAATAGGTGCCGTTGTTTGACCTAATCTTTTTTGGGGAAACCATGTCGGGATATTAGATCATTCACAAAACATTTAATTACTGAATTGGCACCCTCCTTTGAGGTTGGGGTTGCTTCCGCCAACCACTGCAATTGTCAATCTAAATCATTACGTACCTTTATCCTTGTATCGATCATATCGATTAAATGAAACCTCAACACGCTCAAACCTGACCCAATCCAAACTCACCTCCCCCCTCTGTCCCTGAAACAGGGACAGTGTTAGTCGTAGTAATAGTAATAGTAATAGTAATAGTAATACTAATAGTAATAGTAGTAGTATTAGTAGTTTCAGAAACATCCAAGAAAAAGAAAAGGCAGCTGATAGTCAAGTGCAGCAAGAACAGAGGCGGAGGACAGGTCATGTTTGAGGTCACTGTTCGCTTTTGCAATAGTACTTTGATATTTTACAACACCTAGTGAATTATTGTGGCCTCAATAATTCACTAAATAGTTGTATTTAATTTAGTCTATCTATGATGGGACAATGCACAGAAACATTAAGTTCAGAAACAGATATGTTCTGTACCAGATTATATCTAAATAGCTACTTTCCATCTGTAGTTCCTGGCTACCTAAATTAAAGGGATCCAAAAATCAAGCAATACAATTATGACACTAATTAATCATAATAAATATATACATTCATAATAATAAATAATTAATCAAAAAATAATCCTACTGTAGCATGTAATCAAATTTAGGAAAAGTCATAAAATGCCCCTTCATGGACACATTCTTAATATATCAGAACCATCCACACCTTATTTACATCATCACACAAAGACAATACATGCTCTTCTTCACATCTGTCATCATTCGTAACAACAACCAAGATTTTAACAGCCATACCTCACAATTTACAACAAAGCTGCTCTCATGGATAAATATAATACACATTAAGTTGATGTGTCAACATAATGCCCCTCTTAGCGACAGAGTGAGCAGCTTTGATTGCTCCAAAGCCACTTTTTAATTGGTCTGTACTTGTTCTGGTCTTGTTTATTTCCTGCTTTATGGATTTAATTATAGTAGCAGTTTCTCGACGTGGTAGGGAAAGTGTTTTCCGTTATTGATTTATTTATCAATTGTTGTTATACGAGCAATAATACAATCCTTATACGTTTTTAGGAAGATAGTGTCCAACCCATATATATATATCTCTAGATCGTGAGTCTGATAATGCAGTGAAGATTTTGTTTAACTTTGTTTCATTTGTTAATTCTAAAATTAGTCCATCCTGAATAAATGACAATTATTTGCACTGATTTTGAGGGACTTTTTATTCAGGGTTTGTACAGACTAGATGAAATGTTCATTAAAATTATTACTTATGTCCAGATTGTCTGCGATAGTAGCGCCATTGATATTTAATGTTATAGTGTTGTTTCTTGTTTGCTCTCTTCCCGTAAGTTTGTACATGGTTTTCCATAACTTTCTAATGTTCCCTTTTGCAGCTTTGATTAATTTTAAATGAAAGTCAGCCTTAGACTTCTGCATAAACATTGTATCTTTGTTCCTCCAAACTTTTAAAATCATACGATCTGTATTTAGACCTGTTTTAATTGCTTTTTTGAGAGCTGAGTCCCGATGTCTTTATTAGAATCCAAATTGTTTTATTAATCCAAGGTATTTTTATTTTAGCACTCTTCTTTCTGGTTTTGTATTAGTGTATTTACAGATGATCTCTTTGATTTTTGTCATCCAACTGTAATTTTAGTAGGGCTGCTTATCCTTTGTATCATTGTAGAAGCCGTTTATAATATCCTTAAGTTTCTTTCTACGCGTCTTATTTAACCAGTCCAGATTAACGTCCCCCATGACGTTACTTCTTTCATACTATGCTGTTTGAGGATGTCTGAAAATGAATCGAGAAAAATGTCTTTAGCTGTGGTCGGTCGGTATACTACAATTACTTTGAAATACATTTCTGAGGAAAATGTCATTTAAATTTTAACATACTCAAATTGATCTACTTTCAATGTTTTCCCTTTCATAAATCATAATTCCTCCCCCCTTTGTCACTCGATCTGTTTTTTCTGTAATGTTGTTCCCCGGGACATTAATTAGAACGAAAGGTGTTGTGGGTTTTAACCATGTCTCTGATAGACAAGGTATCCCAGATTATAGTCTGACATTAACTGCTGTATTTGTTCAGTATGTTTCCTGTGGTAGAAAGTTTAATGATGCGGACACGTTTGTTACTGAATACTTTCTACAGACTTCTGTCTCTCTACGACTTTGTGTATGTAATAAGCAACTATAAATATTTGATATGCTTAAATTTGTTATTTTAGCTCAGCTGTTGTGTAGCTGCTAGATCCTTGTAGCCTACAGCAGGAGTGTCCAAATTGCAGCCAACAGCTATGTTTTTAACAGACAACCGAAATAATAAAAAATGTGGTATTTGCGTATAGGTCCAATCAGCGGCAGCTACGCCCTGTTTTATCATTTGACCTAAATTTTTGGTTTCGTAGGCAGGACAGAGAGCAAAGGAACAATGTGGGTCATTAGTTGTCCATCTTATACCATGCTAATTGTTGTAAGGATAGTTCACATGAGCGGCCATACTTTGAGTCCCACCATATATAAGAGTCAAAAGGCTCCTATTATGAGTCGTCTAATTGGTGATACATTGGTACACTTTGGCGGTTTGGGTGGCAGAGCACACGGACGCACCTCAGTCAGCCAGTGCTAGGACAGTTGGAGCAGTTCCCGTCTTCCATTCGTTCCTGGTAGGCGTCCCCAGTAGTTGTCAGCTGATGTCGTGCTGTCAGGCAACATCAGGAAGTTCCTTCTGTGCGGTATTAAATTGTCAGGGCACAGTTCGTAAGCAGGTCATTACAAGGTGTGTGCAGGTTGACCACAAAGGAATGCTTCAAAGATTGTGTTGAACATTGTCCGTTGACACTTATGTCCAGTAGGGGTCTGTTTGTATCCTGCTGTTCGTCCTGCTGTTCGTCCTGCTGTCACACCTGTTTTTTTTTGTGAGCATGTTCTGGCTACAACTTTGGAGCTTGTCTTGTTCAGAGAAGTTGGCAGTCCCCCGGCTGCATAACAGTTTCCACCCTAGCTTGACCTAGGACAATTCCGTGACTACCACCCAAGTCCGTCTGTATGGTTTTACGTTTTGTTGAGGTTTTTTCCCTCCAGAATTTGGAACTCAAAACATGTACACCCATCGTTTTCATATCCTCTCGGTTAGTTCAATTTTGCATATCACGTTTTAAAATCACAGTCTTAACTATCCCATTAAATGTCAATCAATAACCCTAATTCAAAGATTATACGTACTACTTCATGTGTATTTAAGTACCCTTTTAATTCACTTAAAGATTAACTATAAGTTAATTTAAACTATCATTTGTCTATCAGTAGGCGCGAGCAAGCTGTCATGCTTGCACTCTGACCTCCCGCTGTGCGTGATACTCTCCAAAACAAAAGAATGTATTTATTCACGTTTCTCCTTATCTTTCAGCTAAATCTTTTAATCTTTTAATCTTTTAATCTTTTAACTTTTAACGTCCGCACTGTTTTTATTTTTATTGTCTGCATTTTAATTTTGCTTTTATTTTCTTTCATTTCACTTTGTTGTCTGTGAAGCACTTTGAGTCTACCCTGTGCATAAAAAACGCCACACAAACAAAGCTGCCCCGCCTTGCCTTGCCTGTCTCCGACTGGTTATCCAACCTAGTCACAACAAACACACAAGGACATGCTCTAAGCGCCAGGCCTAATCACACTTCTCCTCTTTTTAACACTTTACATATCGGCTCTTATTCTAATTATTAATGTAGGCTGTTATTTGTAATTATTATTCAACACTATTCACAGCAAACAGTTGTAAAGTTATAGTTATTCGCATTATACTCTCAAAATCTATAGCTAACTGAAAGCTGTTGAGATTTGGTTTGCCTCCTTCATCTCAGTGGCCTAGTGGTTAGAGTGTCCGCCCTGAGATCGGCAGGTCGCAAGTTCAAAACCCCGGCCGAGTCATACCAAAGTCTATAAAAAATGTTGGGAGCCAAATCACCAAAAATGATTCCCGGGCGCGGCACCGCTGCTGCCCACCGCTCCCCCCACCTCCCAGGGGCGATCACGGGGATGGGCCAAATGCAGAGGACAAATTCCACCACACCCAGTGTGTGTGTGACAATCACTGGCACCCCAACTTTAACTCTAACTTTATTCTGTCATGCCATTATCCTCTTCTAGCTCAACATCCAAAAGAATGGTGTACTGCAATGTCTAAATAAAAATATAAATTACTCCAAACTAAAATGTCAGACTGCACTTTAAAGTTACCTGACTTAAACTTACTTTTATTAAATTAATTTCCAAACTAACCACAACCACAGCAGACATCTTCCTCAATCCTATCCCAATACTCCCATAAATTAAAAGTGTTTCACAATAGTGGTTAAGTAGTTGTTTTGAGTAATAGATCTCAATATGGGGAAATTACTAAGACTAAATCACAGCCAGAAAGAGTCACTTGTGGGGTTCCACAAGCCTTGTTATTGGGACCTAAGCTATTTATACTTAATCTAAGTGATCTTTGTTCAGTATCTAATAAATTAAATGTATTACGTTTGCAGATAATACAAATGTATATTGTTCAGGAGAAGACTTGAAGAAATCGTGGAGGAAATCGAGGTTGCGTTGATTCACCTAAAAAATTATTTAATATTAATAAGTAATCATTGAATGATAACAAAACTAAATTTGTGGTGTTTAGTGGTGCAAAGTCAAATTGTGAAACAAAAATTAAAGTTGAATCAAGTGGAAATTGACAGAGTATATGAACTACATTCTTGAGAATAGTAATTGATCATTAATATGTTGGAAGCCGCATATTGAACTTATTCAAGAAAAATATTCAAATCTTTGCCATTCAGTATAAAGTAAAACATATGCTGAATAAGAAATGTCTGCATATGTTATCTCATTCATTTATTTTTCCATATGTAGTATTGTTTTGAAGTTTGGGGAAATGTTTATAGAAGAAATATAGACCCAATACTTAAAATTAAAAGGCTCATTTCAATAATACACAAAGCATGCTACTATAATCATACCAATCCATTTTTTATAAGTCATAATGTGTTTAATGTTCAGATAATCTATTTTTAAAACAATGGCAATTATGTTTCGAGTAAAGAACAACAGCCTTCCAGTTTGTATTCTTAGCTTATTTACATTATGAAGAGAAAACTAGCATTTACGGGGATATTGATTTTTGAAATAGGTCAAGTAAAATTAAAATAAAAACACAAATGTATTTCAGTTTTAGGAGTTAAATGATGGACCATCCTCAGTGATGAGCTGAACACATGTAGTTTTTTGTTATGGTTTTGGAGACCCTTGAAAAGTAAAGTTTTTTGAACATTATAAAATATAGTAACAATTACTTTCATCTTTTAACGTTGATGTTCCAGGTAATTTAATGTTCAGTAAATGTATATCATAGGCCAATATAAGCTTTGGCTTCCGCCTATTCTTTTTTCGGTCATTCTTTTTCTTTTCTTTTCTGTGTGTAAATGTGTATGATTGTTAATATGTCTAATTTACTGTTAAACTGCTCACACAAATTGGTTGATGGTTGATTATATGACCAAAATAAACTTATTTCATTTATTCATTCATTATCTATCGCACTCATAGTTTTATTCCATTTTGCATGTAATTATTCCTATTGATTTCTTCCCATTTCACTCAAACAACTAAACAAACAAACAATTAAACAAACTTGCAGCTAACCACAATCAACAGCATACCATTTACGAATACCTTCATTTGTCACTTTCTCATCTTTTCTTCACTTTCGTTTTCCTTTCCAAACAACATCCTGTATCCATCTCTTCCTTACACTTCACACAATGTTTCTATTTTCTGTTCTCCTAGAAACCATTCACATAACGTAAGGTTATAAACATCCTTTTCCCATATTTTCTCAAACCATCCTCTTCACCCACAATCTTCCTTCACCTGCTCTCTCTTTCTCTCTCTCTCACTCTCTCTCCTTCTCTCACAATACAAACACAATAATAATAATTGTTGTGGTCTTACTTGACTTATTTGGACAACAAAAAAATATAAGAATAACTAAAACGTTTTAAAATTTAAACAAGTGATTAAATTATGATAAAGATTTCTATACATATAATCAATCATCAACCTTCTTTGGATATTGTAATAGTGATCCATCTGGGCTCGTGAACTTAATTCTAAATATTTATTTTGTTGAAGTATTATTCTTCTATAATTATATTTATAAAGGATTTTGAATTGTCGCTATATTAAAATATTTAAAATCTCAGGTACCCCCCTTTTTGTCCGGGCGGAAACACCATACCCTCCTTTGAGAACTACTGGTTTAGCCTATAAAAAATAATTTTTCCCACACATCATTAGACTGTACGACACCTTTTTGGGGGGGCTAGGATGACAGGGAATGCAAAACAATAACAGTACAATACTTTTTCATAACACAGTCGCTAATGCCTAGTTTCTTTTGTTATATTCTTATTTTACTGTTCTCTTTTTATTTTCCTTGTAATATTTTTCTATTTTGTTTCCATTTATACCCTTATTAGTTACTTTTTACTTTTTACTTCTTCTTCCTGAGGGAACTCTCCTGAAGGAATCAATAACGTTTTATCTTTCTATCTATCTATCGTTAACCCGAGCACAATTCATGACGTCATGCTCATCTTGCAGACAGTTATTTCCATTTAGTTTTATTCTTTACATGTAATTCTACATGCACCTTTATTTATCACTTTGAAATTTGCTTTCTTTTGTTATTTATTTCAATTATTGTTTTGCTGTTAGCTTACGTTCTCATTCTTTGTCTATCTTCTGATTGGAATTTGTTTAACGCTTCTCTACGTTTAGTTTTGACTATGGCGCTGAGTGTTGGCGACTCTTATCTGTACTTCTTCAGACTACATGTTTCACAGTTTGCACAGATGTTTTTTAGAAGTTTTAGAATATAAATTAAAATTTTACTTCATCGTGATTATTCTTGAAATAATTAAAATGTCAATATAATTAAATAATCATTTTACCTTTATTAAATTTAATTCAATTTTATTTAATGTGTTTGCTATATCATTATTAATTCAAAGCTACAATGTGTTCTAATCTATGATGTGCGTGCGTGTGTGTTTGTCTCAACTTCCACACAGGAACTGGATGGATCAGATAAGCAACAGGGCTGTTCAATACAGTATATTACACACATAATTAATGACTAATGAATTTAACAATGCTTAAATGTCCCAGTCCAAATGTATGTATTGATATTTAAATGTTTATTTATTCATATACAGTATATTTTATTTTTCCTATTATGAAAACCAACCTGTCAGCACTCTCCTCAGACTGAGTACAGCTGTCCACTATATATATATATATATATATATATATATATATATATATATATATATATATATATATATATATATATATATATATATATATATATATATATATATATATATATATTTTTTTAAACTAGCTCAATGCTAATCTAATCCAATGCTACCCTAGCTCAATGCTATGCTAACAGTGTCACACCTCTTCGGCCCACTTCTCACGTGCAGCTGTCTCTCACACAGCCTCGTCACAATGACACACTCTTATCTCAAAATGTCTCCCAGCTGAGCTTCCTTTTTCTTTTATATGCGTCACACACAGAGAATTCACCAGAGAGCAAGAGCCTTTTTTCCATACTCAAAATCTCAAAATGTCTTCTTACAACTATAATATCGCACAGTCACAATCACCAGCCCAGTTAAAAACAAATTCAAATGACTGGAATTCGCTTGCAGCGCCAAAGAGGGGGAGTACTGGGCTTCCCTACTTAGGCTGCTGCCTCCGCGATCCAACCTCTTGATAAGCGGAAGAAGATCATTATATGGATGGATCATTCACTCATATGTTTTCTGTACATAACTTTGTCTATTTTCTCACAAGCACACACATTTTGGACAATTTCCCAACTATTACAGATAGCGGGGGTGCGAAAAAAGCGCGAAGGGAGGTTGCGTGAGGGAGGGGGAATACCGAGAGGTATAATGTTTGCCTTTCATAAGAGGGGAATTCAAACAGATAAGAAACCAGGTGCTACACAAAAGTTATTAAATTACGCGTATATCTAAATGTACCAACATAAACTGACTCACTCAATACACACACATTTCAGCATTCATCATTATACACACACATTTATAAATTACAATACCACCCCATGTCCGGACAAATATAAACAACTAATGCATGCGTGCTTTTGTGGAATCGGCCGTCTCAAATCACAAAAACCAGGTTCCATCATTGCTCATACAACGGCGATTAACCCGTTTCATTGGAGCAGCACCTGCGTTATCCTTCCTGACCAACACGGATAATCGGCCTAAGGCGCTGTAGAATCACCAGGAATCACCCAACAATCCTACAGTACATCGTGTCTGGTCAGTCCATATAGTTTCACCAAGGCTTTACCATATGGAGCCCTTAACTCTATCCATCTATACTGCAGCAAATTTCCAAATTCGTGACAACTTGGCTCAGTTGATCTCCTTTACCGGAGTCACTGAACGATCACCTTATATCAGGCTTTTTACCCGGCTGCAGTTTCCACATAGACAGATACGTAGGACCTTCATAGACGTCATAAATTTGTGTGGGCCAAATGTCACACCAGTTAGCCAACCTTGCCTTAAATTTCGCTGTGTCCAACTCCGGCTAACCTATTTTACTTGCAGAAAAAAGCATCCTCTGCCAACAACGACAGAGGATGAAGAGGTTAAAATAAATTTTTCGTCTCACATCGTCTATGCTTCAAAAACACTCCAAACCACCAAAATTCTATTAACAATCCCCTTATAGCTAAAAACAAGAAATCACAAGTTTTCAACAAACACACAGACAAATGATCACATATAAAACAACTCAAGCCAACCAACACATGCCCCAGTCTAGGTTGTTTTTGGAGAACCTGCTAGGCCTATCTTTTATGAAAAAAAAATTCAGTTTTCGTCTTACCGATCCCGTTTCTCTTCAGACAGATAACTTTTACACAATAAGCAAAATAGCTTACCTTGTATTAGATGCGCGCGTGCAAGCGTTGTCTGCCTGAGAGAGAAGCCGGGAGCGGATGTTGACTTGCAGAGTTCTGGACCATCCTAGTTCGTGACGCCAATTTGTGTAGTGGAAAGTCCAGGTTGTCAATGAGAACCAAAGTAGATTGAACACAAGAGTTTTATTTTACTCATAATCAAATGGTACAATGGTTGGGTTGAGTTGTCGAGCACACAGAAGTTTCCCCCGGGCGCGCCCGACAGCATGGAATAATCACTACCAAAACACTCTCTTCGTTTGACTTTATCCCTTTCTTATCTCTCTTGTTAGTGCGTCAATGTCTTTTTTGTTTCCCCTATCTGTTCCATAACAACTTGAATCCTTTAGACAGTCAACACATTCTGTAGACAGGTTGGCATGACTTAAAATTCACTTTTGTCCCACAGAATAGAAGAGAAATCAAAATGAGCATACATTCTTGACATATATGAAATATAGGTCAAAAGGTCAGAAATTCTACGACAATGGCTAATGGTTAATCCTGCTAGTGCGACTCCATGGAGACAAGCAGAGCAGCATGTTGTGCAGGCGTCCACACCTGTTGCGGTCTAATAACAGCAGTCCGGTCTTTAACGCATGCCGAGTTAGACCCCACGGAAGTGAAAAGTGGCGACTGGCCAGCAAGGTGGTGAGCGTGATCGTGGCGCTCTGTGCACATACACAGTTACCAGGGGCGTGGGGAGGAGCCACCGCTTCAGGGGGCTTCCCAACGCTGCTTTCTTGCCACTTCACTTCACGCTTGATTTGATATACAGCGGAACCTGTTTTTTTAAATTGATATCGCAGAAGATCATCTTCATTAAATTCTGCCAGCCAAAATCAGGATCCAGCATTGAATATTAATTGTGCAGACCTACTCTAAAACTATCCAAACAAAAACATCCATTAATGAGTGTCTAATAATATGTCAGTAATAATACATTTGTTTCATTGTTAACAATATGTTGAGGGGCAACAAAAATGAGCTGTGTGCTAAAAATGTCTCCTGTGCCACATTTTGGACGCCTCTGCCTTACTTGTATATCTTCTGGTTCACCTGGCTTATAAATAACATAATTTTACTTTACCAAGTTGCACAGATTTGTAATTTATGTTTTATAGTCGTAACTTTTTTTTGCCTATAGTTTTTCTGTATTGAGCATTGGTGTTCTCGCTACCAGGTGCATGATTTTTATCCATTTCTTACTTTACATTGTGTACATGTTCAATAAAGTTTTTCAAAATAATTTGTCATTGTCCATGAATCAAACTTCATCATAGAATTTGAGACATGGCTGATAATATTATTTACGAAATATAAAAATAATGAATGAGCTCTAACATGTGTAGCAAACACTGTTTGTTTGTAACTTCCTCACAGTAACATTTTTCAAAGCAAAAAATATAACACAAACACAATTGGCTACCTTACGTTACCATTGGTGGTTTAACAGAACACATTTGTTTGACAATTGTCTATATTTTTCACAATTACAAAGTTTATGCAATACAAATGTTTACCGACCCGAATTAAATGATTAGTGTTTACGGCGGTCACTCAGCCGGTCTCGTCAACATGTACGCCGAGGCAGCGTGTGCACACATCCAAAAGTAGTCCAAGAGAAGCAACAAACAATTTGCAGTCATGTTGTTGTTATGATAAATTATACTGTAAATCACAGCTAACGCTAGCTATCAAAATAGCGATTATTAGCTAACAATACCTAAAGCTAATGCGCGTGCATGTGTACATGCAGTCATGGTCAAAAGTTTACATACACTTGTAAAGAACATAATGTCATGGCTGTCTTGAGTTTCCAATTATTTCTACAACTCTTATTTTTTTGTGATAGAGTGATTGGAGCACATACTTGTTGGTCACAAAAAACAATCATAATGTTTGGTTCTTTTATGAATTTATAATGGGTCTACTGAAAATGTGACCAAATCTGCTGGGTCAAAAGTATACATACAGCAATGTTAATATTTGGTTACATGTCCCTTGGCAAGTTTCACTGCAATAAGGTCCTTTTGGTAGCCATCCACAAGCTTCTGGCAAGCTTCTGGTTGAATTTTTGACCACTCCTCTTGACAAAATGATGCAGTTCAGCTAAATTTGTTGGTTTTCTGACATGGACTTGTTTCTTCAGCATTGTCCACACGTCTAGGTCAGGACTTCGGGAAGGCCATTCTAAAACCTTAATTCTAGCCTGATTTAGCCATTCTTTTACAACTTTTGACGTGTGTTTGGGGTAATTGTCCTGTTAGAACACCCAACTGAGCCCAAGACCCAACCTCCGGGCTGATGATTTTAGGTTGTCCTGTAGAATTTGGAGGAAATCCTAATTTTCATTGTCCCATTTAAAGCACAGTTCCATTGGCAGAAAAACAGGCCAAGAGCATAATACTACCACCACCATGCTTGACGGTAGGCCTGGAGTTCCTTTAATGTTAGTTTTATACCCCAAATACCTCCATACTGCGCTACACGCACCCTCTTTATTAACCAGTAGGACGCGTTAACTATAAATTTTGATAAAGGCACTCATTTTTTTAGCGGCCGATTAACGCACACATGTCCATTTTGACCCCCGGGGAGTGCCGTAGCGGGAGGAACTTGGCTGCAGTTCACCTGCTACTTATGAGCAACAAGCGAGCATAAATGAACAAAAGAAAGTCTACCTTATGTAAATATCAGATTAAAAGCCATAGCAAGTTGTTTTCCCGACAAGAAAGGACTCTTTTTCGCTGTGAGAAGAGGCGACAAACCTGCGGCAAACACCTGCTGCGCGCGTCGTTCTAGTGGTGAGTGGTGCTTCACTTCCGTGTTCAGATTACGATTAAGGCTCAGTGATAACATAACATTTAGATTGTTCCTGTGACGGATTTAGTAAGTAAGTAGACATAAAAGCTCAACAGAAATGAAAGATGGTCGACAAGAGGTCGAAAGGAGACTTTTTTTTTCATTGCAAATAGTCGATCCAACATCAAAACATGTCAAGACACTTTCTCAAACCAATTACAAACTTTTCCGGCTTCAAAATAAAAGCGCTACGCTTACATCCGGTTTAACTACACTTACTGAATAAAAATATCTTACATTACGATCATGTTTTGTCAAAAGGGGTGGGCACCGGATACGGTACTTTTTTGGCACCGGCCGAAACCAGCTGGTACTACCAGGCACCGAGTCACGTAAGATCCAGCGGTGCCATGTTTCGGTGCCTGGGTTGTGCGTGACGTCACGTCTGTTTGAATTAGCACTTGGGAGTGGCGAGTACTTGTTAGCACTCGAGAGGAAAACAGGCGATTTCGAAGCTCGTAGTAATCTTGCAACCCATCAATGTTTCACAACAAAAACCCAACCATGCCGAATAGAAAACGCTCTATAGTGTGGCTTGCCGATTCAGATAACGCTTCCTGCAGTATTTGTGATGTACAAATCAAGGCAAGTGGAGGGGAAAACTTCCAATCTGAGGAAGCACCTGGTTAAACACAGGATTTTTCTCTTGGATGAAGAGTGCAGCCAAGTTAGATGTATGGCTGCAACTCCTGCATTTGGCACCTTCAGCAACTCAGCTGCAGCAACACGGGGGAAGAAATGACGTTAACATTTAGTGATAACAGCGACATCATCATCCTCTACGTTTGCTCCAGGTATAACGCCCACTGTATAAGAATACATTGCATTTTAACTATCAATAGTTATAATCAGCTCGGTTCCTCGTACAGTACTTTGTAATGGTAATGTAAGGTTTTTGCTTCACTTTCATTTGTAGTTTGATACTTAAAAAAAAAAATTCTGTCTGGCTGAAATATTGTGTAAATTATTTTATAACAAGTTCTGATTGAGTTCTCAATTACAAAATGATTAGCAGGCTTAATATTACATTGTATTAATTAATAGAGAAGGTTAAAACATTGTCAAGCGGCAATATGAAAACCATTAACTTGTACAACATGTAATGTACAGAATATCAGAAGCATTTATTCAGGTAGAAATATCACACATTACAGCTGGGATAGGCTTCGGCCACCCCATGACCCTAAAAGGGACAAGCGGTAGAAATTGGATGGGTGGATATTACAAAATCATTATTGACAATAAAAGCATGGTCGTAATGATCAACATTTTGTGTTATTTGTGTGCGAAACTGTTATCCAAACAGTAGCTCCTCCTCTGAATGCAAGTGCTTTTAAAGCAGGAATAGAAATGATGTATTTCTACAAAATACAAAATCTGGCAAGACACAAACACACAGTAGATTTTTTTTTTTAATAGTCATTAAATAATGTTTGTTCTTTTTGCGTTGAGCTGTTTAAAAAATCATAAAGTTTAAAAAAAACATTTATTTAAAGCAAATTAATTGTCCCTTCATGGTGTTCAAACTTGAAAATTATCTGTTTAGGGTACACTTATTGTTAAAAAAAATGTTATATATATATCTGTGATTAAGAGTGATTCATTTTGAGTTAACTATGAACAAAATGCGATTAATCCTGGTTAAATATTTTAATCGTTTGACAGCCCAAATATATGTATATACTGTATATATATATATATATATATATATATACAGTGTATATATATTCTCATCCGATTTGAACCGCTCCACCATCCACACGCTCCACTCACCCTGAACTTTCAAGCCAACATGTTTCCTGGTTCTGAAAATTCCGTAATTACCAGGAATTTCTCCCCCATTGACAATGAACGGGCAATATACAAACCTCTCCATATCCTACATTTCTCAACCGATTCGACCAGTTCCAACGACCACACATTCCACTCACCCTGGACATTCATGAGTTTCAATTCCGCTCACGCTTATCGGTAGTTCGGCGACTCCGGAATTGCAAATTCTATTTTGTGTTTGATTTTGTTTTAATTCAGGACAGTGCATATTAAAACCACTCTGATGTACAGACCACATTAGAGTATAGTTGCTAACTTCCATCTGTAATCCAGTTTGAGTGGCACTGGAAGCAAAGTGTCTTGCCCAAGGACCCAACGGCAGTGACGATGATGGCAAAAGAGTCTATAAACTACTGCTCTACCACCTGAGCAACGCTGCCCCAATTACATAAACTATGCTTGTACATTACATACCTTAGGAGCTTCTGCAGATGTGTGGTAGAGAGCACCTTCAGCACTAGCATAATGGTGTGGCACAGCAGCTGCACGGCCGAGGCGAGGAAGGCGCTACAGAGGGTGGTGAAAGATGCCCAGAAGATGTTGGGGATGATCTCTGCATCACCAAGGATCACACCCACCCTGCACATCCTCTCTTTGAACCCTCCCCTCAAACAGGAAGCTGCATACAATCCATACATTATTCACCACTGCACCCATCATCCTTTACGCAGTGAATTCCAGCTCCTTCGCTCTGGGCGGCGGTTCATTGTTGCTCTTTGTAGGACTAAACGATATAAGAATACTTGTGTACCTGCTGCCATCACACGAAATAAGGCTATCGCATGGTGATTTTATTCATTTGTTACGCCATAGCACTGTAATCACAATGATTTTACTGCTTTATTAGGTATTATATTTTATTGTTGTACAGTGTGCCTGCATACTGGTGATCGTATGTATAGTGTAGCGTCCCGGAAGAGTTAGTGCTGCAAGGGGTTCTGGGTATTTGTTCTGTTGTGTTTATGTTGGGTTACGGTGCAGATGTTCTCCCAAAATGTGTGTTTTTCCTTCTTGTTTGGTGTGGGTTCACAGTGTGGCGCATATTTGTAACAGTGTAAAAGTGTTGGTGTGACCATACAGTATGGCTGTTGAACAAGTATGCATGGCATTCACTTGTGTGTGTCAAACGCCGTAGATAATATGTGATTGGGCCGGCACGCAAAGGTAGTGCCTTTAAGATTTATTGGTGCTCTGTACTTCTCCCTACGTCCGTGTACCACTCCGAACAGTCATAAATTTTACTTTTTGAAACTGATACCGATAATTTGCGATATTACATTTTAAAGCATTTATCGGCCGATAATATCGGACATCTCTAGTTTTTATGTTTTATATGATTTGTGTTTGCTTGCTTCATTCGGTCTTGACGCTGAATTGCAAATGTCTGCACAACTATTTTACCTCCGGGTACCTTTAAAGAAACCTTGACCTTTACCTTGACTACTAGGGCCACCAGAATGAGGAACAACTTCTCTCTGGAAGCTGTTAGACTGCCGAACTCTGATAACGCTGTCGCACAAATTGCAAATCACTGGCATTTGTCCCATGGCGTGGTATAAAGTAGTCCCTATCCGTAAATATAATGCATATTAGTATCTTCCATTGTTTTGAAATGGTGGATTGATACGACTACTTTCCCAAGTCTTGAAGTGTATTGCAAGATTTGGTGCTGGGCGTTAATTCAAGATGGTTTAATTAACAAGCAATAATGTCAACGCTCAAAGATAAAATACCACTGTTTCCCACACGCAATATCATCATTTTCGTCTTGAACTGAAAATATGTTTAACTATAGTATTCATCACTGTCTTTGTATTTCACTTTTAACTTCATTGTAGAAAACAAAAAAGTGTGACTCGCTTGGTCCACCCCATGTTCTGTTCCGACCGGAATCTGGGTCCATTGAATCAGAGTCGAGCGCCCTAGTCATCTAGCTAAAAGCCCGAGCTGTCAAGCACTTAAGTGTTAGGGAGGGAGGTTTACTAACGAACACCTGGCACAGCCGCGCCGGCTGGCTTCTGTTACATAAGCAGGAGTAGAAAAGAAAAAAAAAATCTACAGTTTCAAAATTTGATGCAATATAATTCGTAACATTGATTTTTGTCGTGACCCTGTCACGGTTGCTTTTAGTGTGATCCCAGCACGCAGAGACGTAAGACGATGTGCAGGGAAAACGTTGTAAAAGGTAAATAGTGTCATGACGTGGACTGTGAGGGTTTTGTTTTCCCGAGATGCAAGAATTGGAGCGGACGTGGCGCAAAGGTAAAAACATCATTTAATTTTACTACAACAAAAAGAACAAACTAAAGGCGCGGAGGTGCAAACTTGGCTAATGAAAACAAAAGACTAGTACAAAGGCAACAACTATGAACATGAAATATACAACAGACACTTACTATGACGTGAGAAGATCAGCATGAACAATGGAAAACATGAGTATCATCAGGTAACAGAGGTAAACAGGGGTAACAAAGTTAATGTCGCCAGGCTGACTTCCTGGCAACTATCGGCTTAAATAATAGTGACATGATTAGTGAAAACAGGTGCGTGACTCAAAATGTGAAAAAGATTAATCTAATGGCTGCTATGGTGACAAAACAAGGAACTGAAAAAGCAGGAATTAAGTGTCCAAAAACCAAACAGAACATAACTTAAACAAAACATGATCACACACATGACAAATAGTATATTTTGATATTGGAAACTCAGGTAGCACACACGTGGGCAAGGTACCACTCCGGATTATCAATCAAGGACAGATGAGGGGACGAGTGCTTAGACTAGAGGTGAGGTGGAACAGGAATATAAGCGCTTGAACGGGAATAGTACAAACACGGGAAATTAAACATATGTATATATATATATATATATATATATATATATATATATATATATATATATATATATATATATATATATATATATATATATACATATATATATATATATATATATATATATATATATATCAGTGACGTGCGGTGAGGTTCATGACTGGTGAGGCACTAACTTCATCACAGTCAGATTTACAAACATATGAACCCTAAAGAGTATCTTATTGACCATTTGATTGGCAGCAGTTAACGGGTTATGTTTAAAAGCTCATACCAGCATTCTTCCCTGCTTGGCACTCAGCATCAAGGGTTGGAATTGGGGGTTAAATCACCAAAAATTATTCCTGGGCGCGGCGCCACTGCTGCCCACTGCTCCCCTCACCTCCCAGGGGGTGATCAAGGGGATGGGTCAAATGCAGAGGACAAATTTCACCACACCTAGTGTGTGTGTGTGTGACAATCATTGGTACTTAACTTAACTTTAACTTTACACATACAAACTAGCACACAAAAAGCACATTTAATAAAAAAAAACGTTATTATGGTCTTACCTTTACTTATAAGTGCGGGAACAGTGGTGTTCGTGTTGGAGGAGTTGTGAATGAATGAAATATGAAATCCGTGCTGCAGTCTGCAGGTGTACCTAATGTTGTGTCCCTGCGGTCATTCGCGGCTCCTCCGGCGCGAGCATTGTTGTTTTTGCACTTCTTGGCTTCTTGTTAAGTGACTTTTTTGGGGTGGATTCGGTCTTGCACGTGGAGGGTTTGGGTGTGGGCTTTGGTTGGTGTGGCGCTCCCGTCGGGGGTTCTGCGGCGGGGTGCATTAGCCGGCACAAGAAGGCGGGGTTACTGCGAGCCTCAGCCAGTGCGTATTCGCAGCAGTTTTATGATTGCTCAGCACAAGAAATACTTTACACACATACAGTTGTTGACAAAATACACTGTACATTATATACCTCAGCTAACTAAACTATGGAAATGTATAATATATTTCATATAACAATACGGTTTCACTGCACAGCAGGCCAGCAGTTAGCCGAGTCCGCAATCCATGGTGAGGCACAAGTGCCTCAACTGGCTGCTGATCACCACACCACCATCTCTTCTCAGTATTTGAACGGCAAATGTGAAAATTCAGCGATTTTGAATAAAAATAATCTAAAACTGGTGAAGTTAAATGGAAAATAACTTTATAGTATAATCACTGAATACATATAACCATTTAATTATTATTTTTTCTTTTTACATTTTTTTCTTTCCATGATGGCAGGTGAGGCCCCGCCTCACCTGCCTCTAGTGACTGCACGTCACTGATAAATATATATATATTTATATATATATATATATATATATATATATATATATATATATATATATATATATATATATATATATATATATATACATCCATGGTTATATATATTGTTGCATTTGACCAGATGTTCCTCCAAGTGGGATGTAAAACGCTGGTCAGTCCCAAGTTCCTTAGATGACATATAAACTGAACTCAAAGGTACCATCAAGCACAGAATAGGTATATATATATATATATATATATATATATATATATATATATATATATATATATATATATATATACATACATATACTGTATATATATACATATATATATATATATATATATATATATATATATATATATATATATATATATATATATATATATATATATATATATATATATATATATATATATATATACACGTTTGTATATACATATATTCCTTGCGCACTAATTGACTGAAAGAGCGCACACTTGCACTAAAACATTTTTTTTTCTTGGGACTTCCTGCGGGCCCAATTTTGGCTGTGCATGTTCAGGCATCAGGTGCATTACAGTTCTATGTTGGAACAATGGGCCCCATTCAGCAATAAGTTCCTAACTTTTCCTTTTATCTTTCTTCCTAAGTGATTTCCTAAGAGGAGTCCATTCATATTCATGACGTGTTCTTAAACGACCCAATTGTTCCCACCTTTTGATTGATTGATTGATTGATTGAGACTTGTATTAGTAGGTTGCACAGTGAAGTACATATTCCGTACAATTGACCACTAAATGGTAACACCCGAATAAGTTTTTCAACTTGTTTAAGTCGGGGTCCACTTAAATTGATTCATGATACAGATATATACTATCAGATATATACTATCATCATAATACAGTCATCACACAAGATAATCACATTGAATTATTTACATTATTTACAATCAGGGGTGTGGAGGGGGGGGGGTAGGATATGGACAGCAAGTAGTGGACATAGAGAGAGAGAGAGAGAGAGAGAGAGAGAGAGAGAGAGAGAGAGAGAGAGAGAGAGAGAGAGAGAGAGAGAGAGAGAGAGAGAGAGAGAGAGAGAGAGAGAGAGAGATCAGAAGGCATAAGAAAAAGTATCTGCATTTGATTGTTTACATTTGATTATTAGCATTTAGGGGAGGGTGTTAGTTTAGGGTTGTAGCTGCCTGGAGGTGAACTTTTATTGCAGTTTTGAAGGAGGACAGAGATGCCCTTTCTTTTATACCTGTTGGGAGCGCATTCCACATTGATGTGGCATAGAAAGAGAATGAGTTAAGACCTTTGTTAGTTCGGAATCTGGGTTTAACGTGGTTAGTGGAGCTCCCCCTGGTGTTGTGGTTATGGCGGTCATTTACGTTAAGGAAGTAGTTTGACATGTACTTCGGTATCAGGGAGGTGTAGTGGATTTTATAGACTAGGCTCAGTGCAAGTTGTTTAACCCTGTCCTCCACCTTGAGCCAGCCCACTTTGGAGAAGTGGGTAGGAGTGAGGTGGGATCTGGGGTGGAGGTTTAGAAGAAACCTGACTAGCTTGTTCTGGGATGTTTGGAGTTTAGATTTGAGGGTTTTGGAGGTGCTAGGGTACCAGGATGTGCATGCGTAATCGAAAAAGGGTTGAATGAGAGTTCCCGCCAGAATCCTCATGGTGCTTTTGTTGACCAGAGAGGAGATTCTGTAGAGAAATCTCGCTCGTTGGGTAACCTTTCTGATTACCTTGGTTGCCATTTTATCACAGGAAAGGTTAGCCTCTAGAATAGAACCTAGGTAGGTGACCTCATCTTTCCTGGTGATAACAATGTCCCCCACTTTTATAGTGAAGTCATTGACTTTCTTAAGGTTGATGTGGGACCCAAACAGGATGGATTCCGTTTTACCCAAGTGTATGGATAGCTTGTTGTCAGCAAGCCAGTTGCAAGTTCTACAGAGCTCAGCACTGAGGATTTTCTCCACCTGTGACTTGTCCTTGTCAGATACCAGCAGGGCAGAGTCATCTGCAAACAAAAACAATTCACAGTTGCATGCCGATGACAAGTCGTTTATGTATATTAGGAACAGTAAAGGTCCCAATATACTGCCTTGGGGGACTCCACAGCTCACAGAGAGGGGGGGGGGGGGGGGGGGACGAGACACGGTGTTGTTCACCTCTACCACCTGCTCCCTCCCCTCCAAGTAAGATTGCATCCAGCTTCATGAGGTTTTGTTAAATCCGATTGCTCTGAGCTTATTCAACAGTATAGCGTGATTAACGGTGTCAAAGGCCTTCTGAAGGTCCAGCGTCCACCTAATGTTTGATGTGGTCGGTCAGATAGAGAAGGCATGTGTCAGTGGAGTGGTTAGTTCTGAAGCCGGATTGGAATTTGTACATGAGTTTATTAGTGGCAAGGTAACTATCGACCTGTTCATAAACTATTTTCTCCATTACTTTCGAAATGGAACTGAGAATAGAAACAGGTCGGTAGTTGCCAGGTTCTAATTTGCTTCCTTTTTTAAAGAGGGGAGTTACTCTTGCTATCTTAAAATCTTTTGGTACTTGGCCTTGTGTAATTGATAGGTCTATTATGTGCGTGATGATCGGGGCAATGATGGAGGCAGAGTCCCTGAGGAATCTGGAGGGAATATTATCAAGGCCGGTGGCCTTGTTTGGGTGGAGCACGCTCAATTTTTTAAACACCTCATCAGCTGTGACCATTTCTAATTTGAAATCATCGTTGGATACTCCTAGCTTTCTGTAGAAGGCTTTAATGTGTTCTACACCAAAGCGACCAGAGTGGTGGGACAGCTTGTTGACAAGAGTTGCGGCTATGCTGGTGAAAAAGTTGTTAAGTCTGCTAGCTACCTCCATTTTGTCTGTAATGAGGGAGTCACCCTCCTTGATGCTGATGTTGGTGAGTCTGGTTTTAAGTTTCTGGCTGAAACCAGGAAGCTGGTTGTTGAGAATTTTCCAGAGCTCACGTGGCTTATTTGTGTTTCCCTCTATTTTGTCGTTAATGTAATTTTTTTAAAGGATTTAGTCAGGGTGGTTGACTTATTTCTTAATTTATTGCATTGCTTTTTGAGAGTTGAAAGGAGTGATTTGAGGTTGATATTATTGGGTTGTTTAACTACTTCTGTTTTACATTTTTGGTATTCTGAGTATTTTCTGTCTCTGTCTTTTATGGCAGCTAATAGGTCCGGATTCATCCATGGTTCCGAGCGGGCTTTGATCCCGACTGTTTTCACGGGAGCCATGTCATTTAGTATCTTTAGTAACGCCGTTTTGAAGCGATCCCAAGCAAAATCGACCAGGTTGCTCGCGAGCACAGGGGACCAGTCCCACTCATCTAATTTTAAATTGAAATTGTCATTGGAGTATTTTTTGAGGGATCTGGATTGGGCTGTTATGTGGCCATTGGCTTTGGGTTTAGCTATTTTGCGGGTGCAGAAGGTTAAATAGTGGTCGCTAAGACCACAGATCATGACCCCACTATTTTTTTATTTTAGGCCGGTCTGAAGTGAGAATGAGATCTATGGTTGATTGGGTGGAATCACACACCCTTGTAGGTAGCGATATTAGCTGGGAAAGACCGTGCAAATTACAAAACTTGCTGTAGGATCTGAAGACAGGCGCATCTTTGCGTTGAATATCTGTGCTCAGATCCCCAGTTATAATTTTCTCCACGTTGTCTGTCCCTGCCAAGCACTCTTCAAGAGCCCCATAGAAATCACTCTGATTAGGGGGTCTATAAACAGTCCCTATTAGTACCGGCTTAGCGTTTTTAAATTTGATTTCCGCCCACACAGATTCCAGGTCGTTGTGGTTGAGAGCAGTGCGAGTTATGTATTTAATATCTTGGTGAATATACATACAAACGCCCCCACCGTGTTTATTCCTATCCTTTCTGATAACCGAAAAGTTTTCTATTTCTATCTCTGAGTCAGAAATACTTTGATCAAATTTGGTTTCAGAGAAACACAAGATTTTTACCTTCGTGTTGAGGAACATTTCTCTGATTTGGTCGAGTTTGGTTCCAGAGAGGCTGTTCACATTAAGGTGGATGATGTGTAGTCCACTGGAACCAAAAAGAGCATCAGAGTCCGCTGTGTTGTGGTACTGACCAGAAAAGTTGTTAGTTATTATTGCTCTTGAAGTTGGAGAGCAGGAGGGAGAGAAGGGAGAGAGAGGAGAGAGAGAGAGAGGCATATTAATCTTCCTCCAGGTGAAGGGGGAGGGGCGGAGTTGGAGAGGGGGATGCCAGGTAGGGTGGGTGGGGGTGGGGGTGGATTTGCTTTTGGCGGGTTTTTTTGAAGACAAAGAATAGAGAAAATGTTTGTGTAAAGGTGCCTCTAAATCCTGTGTATGCCGTGGATCCAGACGCCGCGTACTCGACCGTTAGGGACCGGGGAGAGGCCGCATGGACCCCCGCCACACCGTCTTCACTGCAGACCGGGGTGTCGATAGCCACCTCGTTGACCGCCGCCGCGCCATTCACCGCCGCTGAGTCACTGCCTTCTCCGATGACTGGGTCGTCCTCCACCGCCGCCGACCGTGTCAATGAACGGGGCGAAGTCCTCCGTCAAGCCGCCGATCGCTCGAGCACAGGTGAGCTTGAGTTGAGATGAGCCGGTAGCCAAGTTAGCTTCGATGGCGACGCTAGCAGTAGCATTGCTAGTCTTCGCCAGTCGGGACAACATTAACTGTGTTGTTACAGGTCCAGGGTTGAGTTCAGTGTCTCCTGATAGTAGAAGTAATAGTAGTATTATTGACTTTCGGTCTATCCTTCCAGTCAGGGGTATGTTCCCTTTGCCTCGATGGGCAGTCAAGCACGATGCTATCACGTTAGCTCCAAAGCCAAGGTGCTTCGCTGATGTATTGTCGTGGAGATAAAAATCACTGTGAATGTCCATTTCGCGTTCTCGACTCTCATTTTCAAGAGGGTAAAGTAACCGAGAAAGTTTAAAATATAAATCCGTGATCCACAGTAGAAAAAGGAGGAAGTGTGGGATAATCCGAGCAGTAGTTTGAATTCCCGATCGCTCATCTCGGCGTCCTAGTAAGAACTGCTGTTCTTAATTTGCTGAATGCCAAATGGTTAGCGTGTGCGTGTCTATCATAATTTACATATAAACACGGCCTTATTTCCCCAATATGCATATGTATATTGGGGAAATTAATTCCGTAATTTGCAGCGGGAAACGCCCTTAATTCCCCATATAAGGGCACAATTCCGGAAGAAAACACAGATTCCAGAAGAGAAATTTGTATTATCCCGCGGCGGGGAATACATGATGTCAAAACATAAGTTTAAAGGCCTACTGAAAGCCACTACTACCGACCATGCAGTCTGATAGTTTATATATCAATGATGAAATCTTAACATTGCAACACATGCCAATACGGCCGGGTTAACTTATAAAGTGCAATTTTAAATTTCCCGCTAAACTTCCGGTTCGAAACGCCTCTGAGGGTTGACGTATGCGCGTGACGTCAATCATTGAAACGGAAGTATTCGGACACCATTGAAGTCAATAGCTCTGTTTTCATCTCAGTAGGCCTTTAAAGGCCTACTGAAATGAATTTTTTTTATTTCAACGGGGATAGCAGATCCATTCTATGTGTCATACTTGATCATTTCGCGATATTGCCATATTTTTGCTGAAAGGATTTAGTAGAGAACATCAACGATAAAGTTCGCAACTTTTGGTTGCTGATAAAAAAAAGCCTTGCCTGTACCGGAAGTAGCGTGACGTCGCAGGTTGAAGGGCTCCTCACATTTCCCCATTGTTTACACCAGCAGCGAGAGCGATTCGGACCGAGAAAGCGACGATTACCCCATTAATTTGAGCCAGGATGAAAGATTTGTGGATGAGGAACGTGAGAGTGAAGGACTAGAGTGCAGTGCAGGACGCATCTTTTTTCGCTCTGACCGTAACTTAGGTACAAGCTGGCTCATTGGATTCCACTCTCTCCTTTTTCTATTGTGGATCACGGATTTGTATTTTAAACCACCTCGGATACTATATCCTCTTGAAAATGAGAGTCGAGAATGCGAAATGGACATTCACAGTGACTTTTATCTCCACGACAATACATCGGCGAATAACTTTAGCTACGGAGCTAACGTGATAGCATCGGGCTTAACTGCAGATAGAAACAAAAGAAATAAACCCCTGACTGGAAGGATGGACAGAAAATCAACAATACTATTAAACCATGGACATGTAACTACACGGTTAATGCTTTCCAGGCTGGCGAAGCTTAACAATGCTGTTGCTAACGACGCCATTGAAGCTAACTTAGCAACGGGACCTCACCGAGCTATGCTAAAAACATTAGCTATCCACCTACGCGAGCCAGCCCTCATCTGCTCATCAACACCCGTGCTCACCTGCGTTCCAGCGATCGACGGCGCGACGAAGGACTTCACCCGATCATAGATGCGGTCGGCGGCTAGCGTTGGATAGCGCGTCTGCTATCCAAGTTAAAGTCCTCCTGGTTGTGTTGCTGTAGACAGCTGCTAATACACCGATCCCACCTACAGCTTTCTTCTTTGCAGTCTTCATTGTTCATTAAACAAATTGCAAAAGATTCACCAACACAGATGTCCAGAATACTGTGGAATTTTGAAATGAAAACAGAGCTTTTTGTATTGGATTCAATTGTGTCCGAATACTTCCGTTTCAACGATTGACGTCACGCGCATACGTCATCATACATAGACGTTTTCAACCGGAAGTTTAGCGAGAAATTTAAAATTGCACCTTATAAGTTAACCCGGCCGTATTGGCCACCCTAAGAGTGCTCTGGAGCACTCGTATTTTGTTCTTACCTACGAACATTTATCCCCGTGGCCTGCCTCCGTTTTAATTTTGTGTGCAGGAGGACGCCGTAGAAGTGGACGGAGCCAGGACGCGGAACCCCTAAGCCTGTCGCGGCTGTACCCTCACAATAATATTGGTATTTTTAGCGTTGTCAACTGGACTGGTTTTTAATTTGTATTGCAATAAAGTGCAAACAAGCATAATCATTTTCCCTTATTTCGGACAGCTGCTCTCACTACATTGGGTTCTTAATATTTTATATTTGTTTTTAGCAACATTTTTATTACATTTTAAATATTCCACCACTCGGGTCCATCACACGATCATCGATGCGGTCGGCGGCTAGCGTCGGATAGCACGTCTGCTATCCAAGTCAAAGTCCTCCTGGTTGTGTTGCTGCAACCAGCCGCTAATACACTGATCCCACCTACAGCTTTCTTCTTTGCAGTCTCCATTGTTCATTAAACAAATTGCAAAAGATTCACCAACACAGATGTCCAGAATACAGTGGAATTTTGGGATGAAAACAGAGCTGTTTGTATTGTGATACAATGTGTCCGAATACTTCCGTTTCAACCATTTGACGTCACATGCAAACGTCATCTTACATAGACGTTTTCAACCGGAAGTTCCCCGGGAAATTTAAAATTGCACTTTATAAGTTAACCCGGCCGTATTGGCATGTGTTGCAATGTTAAGATTTCAGCATTGATATATAAACTATCAGACTGCCTGGTCGGTAGTAGTGGGTTTCAGTAGGCCTTTAAGTGTCTCCACAGACGTTACAATAATTTAAGTGTTGACAAACATTGTTCTATCTGTTGTGGCCGCCTTTCGTCACCTGTTACTCACAGTTGCATTGCAAAATCATACAAAACAAACTATTTGTTTATTTTGTTTAGAGTGGGATTTGATTTTTTGCGCGGCATAGATTTGCTGTGCGCAGAGGACGCGTGAGCAGGCAGTCCGCAATTGCGCAGGTGCGCACCATCGAGGGAACGTTGCTGCCAAGCACTTGGTAGTCCACTACTTCCCGGAGGCTATCCAGGTCCAATCGCAGCTGCGGCGTGGAACTTACAAGCGTATTTCTTCATCTTACTCGTTGTCGGCGTCGCCACGGCTATATCTTCCTCGTTCTTCTGCTTCGTCTCCTTGTTGTGTGCGCAGTTGTGCACTCTCTAAAAGCCGTAGATGTTATAACGTGATTGGGCAGGCACGCTGTTTATATCGTGGGAAAGCGGACGTGAAAACAGGCTGTCCTCACTCAGGTCCGCATGGAGTTGGAGGGGGCGTGGCCTCCAGCGCCGGCTGAAAATCGGGAGATTTTCGGGAGAATATTTGTCCCGGGAGGTTTTCGGGAGAGGCGCTGAATTTCGGGAGTCCGGGAGGGTTGGCAAGTATGGGTCCCAAACTTCCAGTAAATGCGGTCTTTTTTTTCACTCGTTCGCTCACTCATCATTTCACTGTTACAAGCTCAGGAATTAGCATGCACGTTCCGCATTTGTTTTTTTCTACAACAACATTTTTATGATCTTGAGAAGCCAAAATCAAAATCGTGATTATTTGATCAATTGTCCAGCCCTCATGAGGACCTTGAAGAACCTGCGGTAGCAGTCGACAAGCCGTGACTGGCTGAGCTTGAACGCCATGGACATGATGGCCATGCCTGCGATGACGAAGAGCGAGGTAAGCAGGAAATAGTTGGTATGACTAGGGATCATGTCTCCAAAACCAATGGTAGTAAGTGTGATGAAGCAAAAGTAGAATGGATCAAGTCCCTCGAAATCCTTCTCCCAAAGGGGCATAATCCCGCCTCCTAAGAGAATGTACGCAAATACGATGAAAAGAATCAGCACAAAGGGGACATTCAGCTGCTCCATACTATCCCCTAACCCGGTGAAGTCCCAAATGGCAAATCCAGTGGGAAGCGGCGGCATTTGGTTCAGTTCTGGGCAGGAGAGACTCCGCAGAATGGGTCCCGTTCGAATGAGTTTTTCCCTGGCAAGGATCTTTTCAAAGATCACTTTATTTGTTTCCAGCTGCATGGCATTTTGCTTCACAGCCACTTGAGTTTGCAGCACGTCCCCGATGTTGAGCATTTCTCGGACCACGACATGGTGGCTGAAAACGTCGTTTTCCAGGGTCCACTGGCTGGGATCCCTGGTTTTCATACGCGCCCTCAGTGACGGCAAAGTGTGGGAGCGCAGGACTTTGAAGCAGGCGTGGAAGCGGACATATGCCTGGTATGTCAGCGCGGCGAGGAAGTCTCCGACGTCCAGGATGACCAAAAGCATGAGAGGGATGCCCACCATGGCGTACAACATGCACGCCACTTTTCCCAGCAGCGTGACCGGGTAGATGTGTCCGTAACCTGCAGAGGAAATGGAACAGATTCAAGCCTTTGATGATGTCAAGTGGAAGCAAGTGCTGGATTCAAACAGAAACTTTGTGTTGCGTAAAAGCGAAAGCAAAACAACTTGGCTACAGGTACTCTTGAAATGTAAATGTCATACTCTGTAAAAATCAGTAGATTTTATGGTAAAAAAACAAACAAACTGGCACCTCAATTGCCAGAATGTTACCTTAAAATCTAGTCGTTTTTACAGTGTATTACTGCAAAAAAAACAAAAAAAAACGGTTTACTTATTTGTTATCGTAACATTTATCATTGTTTTTACCATGTATTATTTTTACGGTAGAATTCTGGTGAGCTTCTAAGAATGTTTTTTTTTTTTTGCTTTGCATTACCGTAAACAGAAATGCGGTACCATAGTTACTTTAACAGTAAAATCCACGGTCAATGTGTTGCTATTTCTGGTAGATATAATACCACTACTGTTATTTTTACAGTAGAATTCTGGCCGCTGACCTGCCATTGTTTTACCATAAAATCTAGTCATTTTTACAGTGAATTGAGAAACGGTACCACTGTTATTTTTCTTACAGTAGAATTCTGCCGACGGTGCTGCCAGTTTTGTTGTTGTTGTTTTTACTGCAAAAGCTACGGCCGTTTTTTTTTTGTTTTTTTTTACAGTGTATTACTATATATGAGGGGGGAAAAAACAGTCGACTACAATACTGGAATTTTTACAGTAGAATTCTAGCAACTGAGCTACAGTGTTTTTTTACTGTAAAATCTAAAGGCATTTCTTTACAGTGCATTACTGTAAAACAGTCTACGGTAGAAATTTGGCAAATAAGCTGCCATTTGTTTTGTTTATTGGATTTTTGACATGTAAAGTCCAGAAATACAATTAAACACATGTCAAATGTTCTTTTTCTCTCCCCCAAACAAGTTAAAGTTAAAAAGTACCAATAATTGTCACACACACACTAGGTGTGGTGAAATTTGTCCTCTGCATTTGACCCATCCCCTTAATCACCCCCTGGGAGGTGAGGGAGCAGTGGGCAGCAGTGGTGCCGCGCCCGGGAATCACTTTTGGTGATTTAAACCCCAATTCCAACCCTTGATGCTGAGTGCCAAGCTGGAAGGAAATGGGTCCCATTTTTGTAGTCTTTGGTATGACTCAGCCGGGGTTTGAACTCACAACCTACCGATCTCAGGGCGAACACTCTAACCACTAGGCCACTGAGTAGGTAACCCGCAAAATGTATATATACAAATATAGTAAAAATAATAAACAAGAAAAAAGCATGCATCAGTCAAAAAAGTACAGGCGAATATTGACATGAAGTCACAGACAACTGTACTCCGGATTGTCCCCAACACGGTGCAGCAATACACAAAATCAGACAAAGGGCTCATCAATTACGGGGATGGTAAGGTAAGGTTGGGAGAGTGGCCGTGCCAGCAACCTGAGGGTTCCTGGTTCGATTCCCACCTTCTACCAACCTAGTCACGTCCGCTGTGTCCTTGAGCAAGACACTTCACCCTTGCTCCTGATGGGTCGTGGTTAGGGCCTTGCATGGCAGCTCCTACCATCAGTGTGTGAATGTGTGTGTGAATGGGTGAATGTGTAAATAGTGTCAAAGCGCTTTGAGTACCTTGAAGGTAGAAAAGCGCTATACAAGTATAACCCATTTACCATTTATAATTACCTACCTTCCAATTACTTTTCAATCAGGGTTCAATTTGAGATCAGCCTGTGTTAGATATTTTAGGAAACCACGCCATATGTCCTGAAACTTCACATATCAGCCTAATCTTCTCCTCTTTAATCCAGCGGGTGTGGCAAGGAGGCGCTGTTGCCTTCCAATTTAACACAATGAGTCTTCTTGCCAACAAAGTAGTGAATGCTACCAAGTTATTTTTAGATTTGTTAAGGGTAGATGACTAAGGTGTTACCTCAGCTAGTCCACTAAAAGGATTCGGTTCGATCTTTTCGCCAATTACCAAAGACAAAGTCATAAAACTGTCAGTCCAAAAACTGCACAGGGATGGACAAAGCCAAAACATATGTATTAAGTTAGCTGGAGACTGTTAGCATCGATCACGCAATACCAATATTCTGTCATAAATTTGCATGTTCTCCCCGTTACTGCGTGGCTTCCTCCCACCTCCAAAGACATGCACCTGGGGATAGCCTGATTGGCAACACTAAATTGACCCTAGTGTGTGAATGTGAGTGTGAATGTTGTCTGTCTGTGATGAGTTGGCGACAAGTCCAGGGTGTACCCCGCCTTCCGCCCGAGAGGGACAAGCGGTAGAAAATGGATGGATGGATGGACATATTAGATGGTTGAACGTTGGTATAATAAGTATGATGTACTAGCTTGCATTGAATAAGGTTGTGTCTTGCACAAATGGAATACTTATGAACTTTACTTACAATCTTTGTTCAGCTTTCCTCAGATAGGGTCAATCCTCCCAAAGTGACTTAATTGAATTCAGAGACTCAAAGTGTAAATGAAACATTTGATTGTAAATACGTGTAATTGATCCTTTTAAAGTCGGAAGTGGTCTCAGAAAAGCATCTAAAACTGTGTCTTTCGGTAAGTTTGGAAACCTGGAAAACAGTGACGTGCGGTCACTAAAGGCAGGTGAGGTGGGGCCTCACCTGCCATCATGGAAAGAAAAAAAATGTAAAAAGAAAAAAAAAAATTAAATTGTTATATGTATTCAGTGATTATACTATAAAGTTATTTTCCATTTAACTTCACCAGTTTTAGATCATTTTTATTCAAAATCGCTGAATTTTCACATTTGCCGTTCAAATACTGAGAAGAGACGGTGCGGTGATCAGCAGCCAGTTGAGGCACTTGTGCTTCACCATGGATTACGGACTCGGCTAACTGCTGGCCTGCTGTGCAGTGAGATCGTATTGCTATATGAATTATATTATACATTTCCATAGTTTTGTTAGCTGAGGTATATAATGTACAGTGTATTTTGTCAACAACTGTATGTGTGTAAAGTATTTCTTGTGCTGAGCGATCATAAAACTGCTGCGAAGACGCACTGTGGGAGGCTCGCAATAACCCCGCCTCCTTGTGCCAAGCACCTCCGTCGCAGAATGCACCGCCCGACGGGAGCGCCACACCAACCAAAGCCCACACCCAAACCCTCCACGTGCAAGACCGAATCCACCCAAAAAAAGTCACTTAACAAGAAGCCAAAAAGTGCAAAAACAACAATGCTCGGGCCGGAGGAGCCGTGAACGAGTGCAGGGACACAACATTAGGTACACCTGCAGACTGCAGCACGGATTTCATATTTCATTCATTCACAACTCCTCCAACACGAACACCACTGTTCCCGCACTTATAAGTAAAGGTAAGACCATAATAACGTTTTTTTTATTAAATGTGCTTTTTTGTGTGCTACAGTTTGTATGTGTAAAGTTAAAGTTAAGTTAAAGTATCAATGATTGTCACACACAAACTAGGTGTGGTGAAATTTGTTCTCTGCATTTGACCCATCCCCTTGATCACCCCCTGGGAGGTGAGGGGAGCAGTGGGCAGCAGCGGCGTCGCGCCCGGGAATAATTTTGGTGATTTAACCCCCAATTCTAACCCTTGATGCTGAGTGCCAAGCAGGGAAGAATGCTGGTATGAGCTTTTAAACATAACCCGTTAACTGCTGCCAATCAAATGGTGAATAAGATACTCTTTAGGGTTCATATGTTTGTAAATCTGACTGTGATGAAGTCAGTGCCTCACCAGTCATGAACCTCACCGCACGTCACTGGTGGAAAAAGTATTAACGAAAACAACTGTGGATCTGTAGATATCTAAAAAAAAAAGTGTTGATTGGGGAGTGAAAATGTATCACATAGCTGCTGGAAAGAGCCAAAATGTGTTGTAAATGCATACATCTTTAATGTTGTCGATCCCCAGACTTGACCATCTTAAAAAGGCACTGTCGACAAGAGAGGGAAGGAAAGCATGATTAGCAGTGATGGGTGCAAGACTAGAAATAATCTGTAAACCAAAATAGCGCTTGAACTGAACCCAAATTCTGAATGAGTTTTTTTACAATTAAATATTTCGTAAAAGCAAAAGAAAAAGAGTGGATGGGAGAGTGAACCAGAGCCCTAAGATATATTGGTTTAGTTGATTTAGCCTCCTAACCAGCCATAACGGAGGAGGATCAAATGCTTCATATTGCAGTCAATATTTAAAAATTTTAATGATGGTTGCACAGTAGTAAAACCTAAAGTTTGGTAGTGCTAATCCTCCTGAAGATTTAGATCTCTGTAAATGTTGTTTACGTAATCTGTGAGTTTTTTGTTCAGTTTTTTTTCTCCTCCGTAAAAACTACGACTGTTGTTTTTACAGTGTATTACCGTATATGGAATAAAACAGGGTAAGCTACTACAAAAGTATCCTGTTGTCATGTCTGTGTGATCATGTTTTGTTTTAGTCATGTTTTGTTTTGTGTACCGTAATTTCCGGACTATAAGCCGCACCTGACTATAAGCCGCACCAGCTAAATTTAGGGGAACATACAGATTGCTCCATATATAAGCCGCATCCGACTATAAGCCGCAGGGTTTTGATGTGTAATTACCGTAGTATATAGGGGTTCCTGCTACCACGGAGGGGATTGTCGGGACAGAGATGACTGTTTGGGAACGCAAAGCGTCCCATTTATTAACAATAAATCTTTCAATCATTCAATCAAACTTTCACATCTTTGACATGGCGAACAGCATTCGTGCAGAGTACAAATAATACAACGGTGCAAAGTAATACAAAGTGCTCACCTGTACGTTATCAAAATAACCAGCCTACCGGTATATGAAAAGTCAGTCTTTAATCATTGTGTCATCGTCTTCCTCCTGCGTACTAAAACCACCGAAATCCTCTTCGTCGGTGTCGGAGAAGAACAGGCCGTAAATAAGCCGCACCCTTGTATAAGCCGCAGGGACCAGAACGAGGGGAAAAAGTAGCGGCTTATAGTCCGGAAATTACGGTAGTTATTGGACTCTTTAGTTTCTGTTTACGGTCCATTGTTTTTGTTTCCATGACTACCCATTAGTTTTCACCTGTCCTCATGTCACGCACCTGTCTCACGCTTTGCACTCGCGCACCTGTCACTAATCATGTCACTGCTATTTAAGCCTGTCTGTTTCTGTTGATCGTCCTAGTGACATTATCTATCCTTACTACCTCTGCTACCCATGAGATTCCTGTTTACTGTAGTTCATGCTTCATACCATGCCACAGTAAGTGTTTTTGTTTTCATGTTCATAGTTAATTGCCTTTGTGAAAGTCTTTTGTTTCATTAGCCAAGTTTTTGTACTTCCGCCTTGTGCGCGCTTTTCGTTTGTTCTTTTTGTTAGTGTAAAAATAAATATGTACTCACCTCCAAGCCATGTCCGATCCAGCTTTACTTGCATCTTGGGAAAACAAACAACCCATAGTCCAAGTCTTGACACCTGTTATTTTTACGGTAGAATTCTGACGACTGAGCTGCCACTTTTATGTTGTAAAATCGTGGTTGTTGTTTTCACAGGTCAGGTCAGAGAATGTCTCACACAGTTTATGTTGTTGCTGGTGTTACTTTTAGGGCAACGCCCGGTCTCAATTCTTCCCTAGTTTTTGAAGTCTTTCAGGACAACCACAGGAATAAAAATACTCTATAAAGAAATATACGTTTTACTACTGTTTCATTTTATTATTGTATTTTATATGTTTTTACTGTATTTTTGTCTGCAAGTGCATTTGCAGTAATTTACTTATGTAATGTTTCCTGCACTCTTATTTAGTGGGTCAGTTAGTGACATAATTTCCTCTTTAAGCACGTCTTCTCCAATCTACATAGTTTGTATTGTTGTTATGTTACTGATGTCACGTCCGGCTCACGTCCCGCCCAATAAATATGTGTGTTGGTCAAGCTAGCTCTGTTTTCAATGGGTACTTGGCGCCTTTTAAACCTTTTTCGAACAAAAAAATACTTATGCTTTGGTTGTTTTCAGCTGTATAAATCGTTCAAATCAGGAAAACGATAACCGTTTCTTCAGAGTTCCTCGAGAGTTAATTCAAAAGTGCAAGATTTTACAAAACCACAAGAGAAGCATCCGGACTGTTACCAGTCCAAGGTAACAGAGTCGACGAATGCATGAGTTTGCAGTAATCACTCTGTTGAACGTTTGTTTGATATACTTTTAAGGTTAATTTTTTACCATTGAAGTATTATCTTGATATTATCTGTATTTCTTAAACACGTGTTTGCTACGAGTGTTTTAAAAAGCACCAACTCGACGAGTCTGAAAAGAAGAAAGCAAATGTGAGCAAAACCTAAAAGAGTTAAGCCTTTACATAAATGAAG